>NC_136262.1:249112671-249262671 GCF_964187855.1 Myxine glutinosa
GATGTGCCTTTTCAAGGTTTCATATTAATCGGAGAAGTAGTTACCGAGCTATGTCCAAAAAACGATTCAACCAATCAGAGAGCAGCGAGCTATCACGTGTGCCGAACGTGGCGATCAGACTCTGCCTCGGACGGCACATTTGAGAGCGTATTCATTTATTTCCCGTCGGCAAACTATGTTGGCGCTATGTTGGCGTTAAACTATGTTTTAAAACTAATTAAAACTAATTTGCGATTCTTTCGCTTTGCGATGCGATTTGCGATTGCGTTAAACTCGCTCGGGCGTTAAACTATGTTTTAAAACTAATTAAAACTAATTTGCGATTCATTCGCTTTCCTGCGCGTTTGTGCACGCGATGGCGATTTCTTTACCAAACTCCGCAAGCCGTTAGCTTTGGACCAAACCATTTCATGTAAATAGAGGGGGGGGGGGGGATTGTCACCGTACTCGCAAGCCGTTCGCTTTGGACCAAACCATTTCATGTAAATAGAGGGGGGGGGGGGGGGGATTGTCACCGTACTCGCAAGCCGTTCGCTTTGGACCAAACCATTTCATGTAAATAGAGGGGGGGGATTGTCACCGTACTCGCAAGCCGTTCGCTTTGGACCAAACCATTGCATGTAAATAGAGGGGGGGGATATACTTTTAGATATATATATAGTACGGGCATGCCCTAGTATATATATAAATACTGTATATGTATATATATATATACTGTATATATATATATATATATATATATATATATATATATATATATATATATATATATATATATATATATATATATATATATATATACTGTATATATATATATATATATATATATATATATATATATATATATATATATATATATATATATATATATATATATATATATATATATATATATATATATATATATACATACATATATACTGTATATATATATATATATATATATATATATATATATATATATATATATATATATATATATATATATATATATATATATATACATACATATATACTGTATATATATATATATATATATATATATATATATATATATATATATATATATATATATATATATATATATATATATATACATATATACTGTATATATATATATATATATATATATATATATACACAAAGAATTAAGTTAAGCACCCCTACACAACGAATTAAGGTAAGCACCCCCTAATATATATTCTTTGTGTATATGTATACATTGGCATATATTCTAAGGTATGTGAGATCAAATAATGATTGGTATGACATTAGCAATTATCCATTGATGAAATGCAGATGAGTGCACTCATCTGTGACGCCCATCGCTCGTGCAGCACGTGTTATCATCCACGTGGTCGTGATTTTCTGTAAATGCACTATCATCACGGGTTATTGCAAGTCACGCCTGAGCTCGTGTGGGGGTTACATGGTCATTTTCTCGTAATGGTGGCTCGTAGACGGTTGTCGGACGGAGAACGATGGCGGATAATAGGCATGATCGAGTCCGGAATGTCCAGAAAAGCTGTAGCTCGAACGTTTGGTTACCACCATTCGGTGATCAGTCGGTTGGTGCAGAAACACCAGGAAACGGATGCGGTGAAGGACCGCTCAAGGTCTGGAAGACCTCGCGTGACAACAGTCCGCCAAGATAGAGCGCTTTTGAGACTGGTGCGACGATATCCCTTCGCCTCGAGCCATTTCCTGAAGGACAACTGGCTGCCCAACAGAAGGCTATGTCACCGTACCGTGAGGAACCGCCTGAAATCGGCCGGTTTAAGGTCAAGACGAGTGATCAAGCGTCCAAGGCTACTCGAACGACATCAGAGGGAGCGTTTGGCATGGTGCCTAGCGCGACGTGGATGGAACATCCGGTCTTGGAGGCGAGTTCATTGGTCGGATGAAAGCCGGTTCTTGCTGTACGTGACAGATGGGCGTGTTCGGGTGTGGCGCCACAAAAACACCGCGTATGCACCTAAAAACATTCAACCAACGGTACCCTTTGGTGGTGGCTCGATTATGGTCTGGGGATGCTTCTCCCATGACTGTAAGTTGGACCTGATAACTGTGCGAGGTAACCTCAACGGAGAGCGATATGCCGAGGAAATCCTGAATACCACCGTAATCCCGCACTTCGATGACCACACCCTCGCCAGCAGACCCATCTTCATGGATGTCAACGCCAGGCCTCACCGTGCGAGACGCGTCCGAGCCTTGCTGGAGCAAGGTGCTGTGACAACCATCCCCTGGCCTGCGTACAGTCCTGACCTGAACCCCCTCGAGCACGTTTGGGACATGTTGGGACGACAAATTGCGAAGATGGTCCCTCCAATAGCCAATCTGGATGGATTGGAACGTGCATTACATCGGGAATGGAACAACCTGCCACAGCAACGCATACGACGGCTTACAGGGTCTATGAGACGTAGGGTTGAGTCAGTGATCCGATCACGTGGGTCCTACACACGTTATTGACGCAAAGATCGCTAGAGGTCTTCTCAGAACAATGACTGTACGTTAGAAAACATAAACGTCATCCACACTGTCCGTGATGGACCTATAGCTCCATACTTAAATTGAGGTGCAAATATGCCTAAAATTCCCAAAGAATTTCACCTTTATTCATTCAGAATAAAATATTGAAAACGGCATGATTGTTATGTTTTTATGTGACCATAATATCACTTCTCCAGAAAATATAGCAATATCATGGGTATATTACACTGTTTTGACGACAACAAACTTGTAATGTGCGAGGTTGTAAAAAAACGGGGGGGGTGCTTAACTTAATTCTTTGTGTATATATATATATATATATATATATATGTATATATATATATATATATATATATATATATATATATATATATATATATATATATATATATATATATATATATACATATATATATATACACATATATATATATACATATATATATATACATATATATATATATACATATATAGTAATACCCCGGCCTACGTCATTAATTGGTTCCATAAGCCGTGACGTAACTCGGTTTTTGACGTAAACCGGGCGGAATGTCTTTAAAATGCCTTAAAATGAAGACAAACACCGTAATTCGTAAAACTAGAGTAAATAACTGGAGGAGGCTGCGGCTTCGCCCTGAATCTTTCCCGCTCCCCGTCGGGAGTCCCTCCGTTGTTTTCTATCAGTCGGGACTTCTCCTCGAACGGGGTGACCGGCACGGACGTGTCGACCGTGAGCTGGCTTGTATGCCAAGTGGCTCCTCGGCCCGCTTCACCATGGCGTGCTTTACCCAATGTGGCCGAGCAGTTTCACCGGTGGTCGTGTCGTCTGTGACGAACGAACGAGCTCAGGGTTCCGTGAACGCGGCCGCCCCGGGGATCGACGCTCGCCTCCGAGTCATAGGCGTGCCCCGTCTTTCCTCGAGCAACCGAAGTTGCTTGCTTCTTTATTTTTGGACGATGCGATATATGCAGAAACGATGACGTATAGGCAGGCATTTGCAAATCCATGCACATGTGCACATGCAGACGTCGATCGGTTCTTTACAAGGATATGCATCAAGGGTTCCTACTTGGTATATCGACTACAAAAGTGCAGCCGCACAGCTCAGGTTTCCTGCACAAGGACATGGGTCCATGGTTGGGGAGGAAAGACAAAGCAGAGGTTAGCGGGGACAAGGGCGCAAGGGTACAAGGGTACACGTCAAAACAAGGTAATGCAACATGAGGGGCGCGGGAGAGCGAGCGGAGAAAGCTCGTCCCTCGCCGTTCGTCACCCCCCATGTCAACCTACACTACCCTTGCCCCTACCCGTATTTACACTTTACAAATTCCGTCTCTCCCGTCTTGTCTCTTCTATCCCCCTTTATGCCAAATTCGTTTCCAATCCCTCCCAAGAAGGAAGAGATGGAATAAACACAATGTCTCACGCACGTCATGATGCGTCTTTCATTCCAAATCATCTGCAAACCTGGTGTGGAGTCCTGTCACCTTGGTGAGTGGATGTGGATGGTGCGAAGAGATTTCATCCTAACTATCCTTCTAATTGACATCAACTCTTTAAACTACCCGGGGTCTTGCCCTGCCAATCAATTGGCCTCTTTACACGATGTGGTTCTAAAAACCAATTCCCAGTGACCCACCCTGTGGTGCCCTACCAAATTTGGGGTCTCACTCCCCCATTTTTTCTATCTGTGCCTTCGCACAATTTTGGGGCTGCGTCGTGTGGCTCTACCGCATTGGACTTGACGGTAGAGAATCGAAAGGAGGCCGTCTAATCTGCTCGCCTCACGCTTGTTGTGTTTTCGACGCGCGGAGTTCTACACCGCCATTTTGGACCACTTCCCGCATGAGTGGCTACCCCAGTTTCAACAGCCGCCAAGCTCCTGAAAGTACTCTTTGGGACGCCAAGCTAAGTGCCGGCTGAAGGGGTTTATTTTCATTTTATCTTTCCCTTGACACCACCCCCCCTCCCCCTCCCCCCCCCCCCCCCCACCCCCCAGAATTTCCATGTTTTAAACGTTTCCCGGTGTGTACCCTGGATAAGAATAGGTACACCGTATCCCTGCGTGTCGTAAGAGACGACTAAGAGGGTTGGCGTCAGGAAGGGCATCCGGCCATAAAAACATTGCCTCAAAAAGGGAACCATGACAATTACAACTACATATGGGCAGGGTACAGCCCGAAGTGGAGATCGGTTTCTGAGGTTTGGGACATGGAATGTAGGGACAATGACAGGGAGATCAGGAGAAGTGGTGGAAGTATTGGTCAGAAGAAGAGTGGACATATGTTGTGTGCAAGAGACGAGATGGAAGGGAAGTGGTGTGAGAATGGTGAAGGGTAGGCAGGGACAGAAATACAAGTTTGTGTGGCAAGGGTGCCCGGATGGCGTGAATGGTGTTGGTGTCCTGTTTTCTGAGGAGTTTGTAGACAGTGTGGTGAGTGTGACGAGAGTGAGTGATAGGTTGATGATAGTGAAAATGATGATTGGAAAGCTCTTGGTGAACGTCATCTCGGGATATGCTCCGCAGGTTGGTCGAAGCGATGAAGAAAAGGACAAGTTCTGGTGTGCGATAGAGAAGCTGATGGAAAACGTGAAAGATGAGGAAGTTGTTGTGGTAGGAGGAGACCTAAATGGACATGTGGGAAGGAGTATGGATGGTTTTGACGGAGTTCATGGGGGTTACGGATATGGTGTGAGAAATGGAGAAGGTGAAAGGATTTTGGAGTTTGCTGATGGAGCTGATTTGTTGATTTGTAATACTCAGTTCCAGAAAGAGGATAATAAGCTTGTTACATACACGTCAGGTGGGTCGACGACAACCATTGACTACCTGATGGTGCGTAGGCGAGATAGGGGGCACCTCCGGTACACAAAGGTGATCCCGGGGGAGGAGGCTGTTTCACAGCACCACTTGGTTGTCTGCGACGTAAGGGTGAAAGGTGCGAGGAGAGCTCGGCGGGTGAAGTACCAACCGAGAATGAAGGTGTGGAGGTTGAAAGAGGTGACAGTAAGGGAGGCATTAAAAGAGAGGCTGAGTAGGGTCGAGGATGATGTGGTTGAGCTTGAAAGTGGTTGGATGTCAATGAAAGCTTGTCTGTTGGGAGCCGTTGGTGAGGTATGTGGATGGACAAAAGGACCACCGAGGCACTCGGAAACATGGTGGTGGGATGAAGTTGGAAAGAAGATTGACGAGAAGAGGAAGAAGTTCAAGGAGTGGCCGAAGGCGAAGGGTACGGGAGCAGAAACAGCAGAGCATGAAAGTTATAAGGCAGCCAGGAAGGCTGCAAAGAAAGAGGTAGCAAAGGCGCAGGAGGCATGTAGGAAAATGTTCGGAGAACGCTTGGATTCGGAAGAGGGTCAGAAAGCAGTATTCAGGATTGCAAAGCAGATAGCGAAAGAGAGGTGTGATGTGATGGGGGTGAGTTGCTTGAAGGATGAAGTGGGACAAATCGTTGTCGACCCAGATGGAATTAAAGGAAGATGGAAAAGATATATGGAAATGCTGTTGAATACAGAGAATGAATGGGATGGCAACATAGAGAGTAACCCTGTTTTAGGACCGGCAGAGAGGATAACTGAGAAGGAAGTTGAGGAAGCGATAAAAGCAATGAAGGGTAGAAAAGCGGGAGGGCCGACGGGAGTTGTGGGAGATATGTTGAAGGCAGCAGGAAGTTGGGGTGTGAAGAGAATGACAGAGATCTGTAATATGGTGGTGAAAGAAGGCCGCATTCCAGTGATTGGGAACTGAGTACCCTCATCCCTCTATACAAGGGGAAAGGTGACCCTCTGGAGTGTGGCTCGTACCGAGCGATAAAGTTATTGGAGCATGGAATGAAGGTATTGGAAAGGGTGTTGGAGAGGAGGATAAGGAAGAAAGTGAAGATCGACGAAATGCAGTTTGGATTCATGCCAGGAAGAGGACCGACAGACGCGCTTTTCATTGTGAGGCAGTTGCAGGAGAAGTACATGGAGAAGAGGAAGAAGTTGTTTCTTGGGTTTGTTGATCTGGAGAAAGCATTCGATAGGGTACCACGCAAAGTATTGACATGGGCATTGAGGAAGTTAGGAGTGGAGGAATGGTTGATCAGAGTAGTGATGGCAATGTACAAAAGAGCGCGCACAGCTGTAAGGACGAAGGACGGGAACAGTGGTGAGTTTGAGGTGAAGGTGGGAATGCATCAGGGGTCGGTACTAAGTCCACTACTATTTGTAGCTGTGATGGAGGTGCTGGCTCAGAACGTAAAGGAGGGTTTACCGTGTGAGTTGTTGTATGCAGATGATCTGGTGTCGATTGCGGAAAGTATGGATGGACTGAAGGAAAAGATGAACACGTGGAAGGAATGTATGGAGACAAAAGGTCTGAAGGTGAATATCGGAAAGACGAAGGTGATGGCAAGTGGTAAAGCATGTGGTGAGGTGGAAAGAACTGGGAAGTGGCCCTGTGCTGTGTGTAGGAAGGGTGTCGGAGTGAACTCCATTCAATGTACAATGTGCGCTGAGTGGGTTCATCAAAAATGTAGTGGTCTGAGAGGGTCATTAACCAGTGTGGCAGCTACATTCAAATGTAAGGTGTGCACAGAGGGAGCTGCAGATGGAGGAAATGTTGAGTTGGATCTTGGAGACGGCGTGAAGCTGGAAGGTGTGAAAACATTTTGCTACCTCGGAGACATGCTGAATGGAGAAGGTGGATCAGACTCGGCAACGGTTGCTCGAGTGAGATGTGCATGGAAGAAGTTTCGGGAACTGGGTGGCGTGCTGATGATGAGGGGAGTGTCGTTGAAGCTGAAGGGAAAGGTGTATGCTGCATGTGTGAGAAGTGTTATGATTTATGGGAGCGAGACATGGGTAATGAACGTAGAGCAGCAACGAAGGTTGGAAAGGGTGGAAATGCGAATGGTTCGGTGGATGTGTGGAGTATCGTTGAGAGAGAGGAAGACAAATGATGAATTGCGAAAGATGATGGGAATAGAGCCTGTGATTGATGCTGTGAAGAGGAACAGGTTGAGATGGTTTGGTCATGTGTTGAGGAAGGATGAAAGTGACTGGTTGAGAAGAGTGATGGAAATGAATGTAGAAGGAAGCAGAGGACGGGGAAGACCGAAAAAGACTTGGCGAAGGATGGTGGAAGAAGAAATGCGGGCAAGGGGGTTAACAAGGAGAGATGCAGAAAATAGGGCAAAATGGAGAAGATTGTCATGGGGACCGCAAGGCTAACCCCCGCTCTAGCAGGGAAAATGGCCTTTAAAATGCATGTTGTTGTTGTTGTCATGTGGCTCTACCAGCAGGTCCTACTTACCTGCGCACCTCTGCCACTGAAGTCGCCACCCGAGCTTGCCTAGCTCCTTCAACCACCCTAACTCGGGGAAGGCCCTCCTGGCTCTCTCACCCCTGTGATGCCCTCTCTGGCATTGGGCTACCCGGGTCCTCTCTTAGGATCCTCGGGCCCCACTGAACTCTACACTGAATGCTACCTGGCTCCCAGAGCCTACCTGCGGCCTCACCTGGCCGACAGACTACCAGTGGCGGAGTGCCCATTTAACCATACTCACTAATTAAGCCCACACGCCCAGCCATTCCACTCACTCATGCACCCTCAAAGCAACAACTTGCTACTCCCTGCACCACAGATGTCAATTTCCAAACAATTTACCTACTCCCTCTACCTAACTTTAAACTACCCTCCCCGGGTATTCGTGAAGGGGTCCATCCTCCCCCATCCACTCCTTCGCACCATGCACTCCACACCACTCAATCCACACTACTCACTCCACACACCATTTATTCCCACACACCAAGTATTCTCTCCATTTATCCACTTGCACCCCATGCAAGTCAATCACTCAACACCATTACACATGTCCTCAATACACCACTCATACACTTTCTCCGGTCATCCCAGACCATTGCCTCATTTCACCAAGTTCAACGATAACCAGATTCTCACACACACAACCATTCTCAACCAATGCGTCATTTCACCAACCCAAGAGGCACCCACAATTACACACACACAGCATCATCTAACTAACTACTTCCCTCTGATACTTGTGCTTTCCCTGTCTTCCCTTATACTAAGCACTTCCCTCGTCATTAACATCCTTCTAATCTGACTACGTCCCCTCTACCTGTATCAATGTCTCCTACTTAAATCTCGGTCTCCTATTGTCATCCTTCTAAATCCCTAACAATATCCTAGCCCGCCCTCGGCTAGTTCACATTGCCAAACCCCATAAATCTACTGCTCCTTTGCCCCAACGTGAGGGATGGTAGAGCTACCATCCCTCTACATCGGACACTATCTCCCACTACCGCCCCCCAGTCCTCTCGCACTATGAGCCTCCATCATTGGAGGTACTGGGGCCTCTGTATGTGTATATATATATATATACACAAACGTATACTGTACGTCCGAGCCGGCATCGTCATGTTTCGCCGTTGCCACGTTACGTTGGTTGTTTTACACAGTAAAGGAATAATCACAAAAATACCAGCAAAAGGCAAAGCAAGCACGTGACCGCAGCACAGGACAAGATGCATATGGCGTCGCCTTTGTTTTGAATGAGAACCAGCAGCTACGCGTACGTATACTGTACGTACATTTTAAAAATATTTTTAATGTGCTTTTTATTGTATTTTAAATTGTTTCGATCGTTAAAACATCAACGTTAAAACAACGATCAACGATCATTAAAACGTTAAAACATCCAATTGTTTAAATTGTTTAATTTTTTTCACGTCCGTAGGAGTGACGTAAAGTCGCACATGACGTTCACTGAACTGAAATTTACTCTAGAAGAGTGGCGTAAAGTCGGATTTGACGGCGGTCGAAATGGCGTAAAACAGGGTATGACTGTATATATATATATATATATATATATATATATATATATATATATATATATATATATATATATATATATATATATATATATATATATTGTTACGGGCGTCGGGGATATGAGGCCCTGAGTCCAAAACGTCACATCTGACCGACTAAGTGTGTTATATGGTGACTAATGTTACTGTTAGCGACCCTAAGTCCTATCCCCAACCCGCCGGGCCGAGGCCCGCAAGCTGGCCGAGCGGTTTTTGGAAGCTTGAACTTTTGGCTTTAATAGTGCAAAGAGTTTAAACTGCCACACTGGCAGCTCAGGGGAGCTTGCAACCCGATCCGAAAAAGGTCAATCAAAAAAAATGAAATACAATCAATTTACTTCAAATAATGCAAAACGATACAATAATCAAATCATATAAGTACAACTGTACAAGTATGACATACTTAATTAATTAATAATGACAGACTGAAACAATTAACACAGGCCACATACAACCAATACGAACGGCCGACACAACATCGCACACACAGCACTTTATCTAACCCAGGGAAAGGAAGGTACCGGTAAGCAAATTAATAAAATAATATTTGCAGGAATTTGAAATAAAATGGGATATGATGGTTATAGAAATGGCATGGGGTTCAGGCCTCTTTGAAGAGTAGCTTCATCAACGTTCGTCAGAGCGGGCTTGGCGGGAACCAAGGTTCATCAGAGTTCTGCAATCCCTTTCTCCTTTGAAGTTTGATCCCTTTCCTTTCATCAACCTCCTTCATACAACACGGAAAATCCCTCAAGAAGTCATCGAGGTCGACTCCTTGATATATCACACGCCAAGCCCGTTCACAGCATGAAGCATGGATCGTTTTTTCACCACCCCAAAGAAGCGCCTTTTTCCACACAACACGCGCTTTTCCTTTTTGTCCACCTCCTTCATGCACAATGAATCGTTCAGAAAGTTCGTGGAAGTCGAGTCTCTCACACCAACAAGCTCACCGAAGCTGTTCACACCACGAGCAAGGATCGCTTTTTTTTTTACCACCCCACCAAGAGCCTCTCTTCATCTTCTTCTTCTCTCAATCCTTTTCCCACACTTTCTTGCTTGAAAGAAAAAGGGTTTAATCCTTCCCAAAGCTGTTTTTGTGCAACACCACCAACAGTCAAAATCACGTGGGGTAAAGGGAGTGGATATGGGGTAAACATTAAACAAAAGGAAAAATAAATACGAAGAGGTCCTATTTGGGGATCCACAGCTGAACTGGCACTTCTTTGCGATACACCCTAAACAACACGACTCCTCAATGATTGAGACATTCCCACAAACGTAACAATATAATATAGTGTGGCGGACACGAAAGCACTGACGTGGTGACATCACCCCGCACACCAAGTGGGGGTGGGCCACGCCCGGGAGAGAGGCGTGGCCTCACGATATACACGGGGCGCGCAGCCCTGAGAGTTCAGTGTTACAGTGAGCTCTTGAATAAAGACTCTTACAAATTACCGCGTTGTCCGCTTCCTCCTTGTTTACAAACAGCGCGCGTAACGCCGCGCTTTACTGGTGACCTCGACGTTGGATCTGCCGTAGCGATCCTTCCAAACACGACGCCATTGCCATGCCCAACAACGCGATGTTGGTTAAACTTCCCGAATTTTGGGAGGCCCAGGCCGAAGTTTGGTTCGTCCAAGCCAAAGCCCAGTTTCAGCTTCGGCGCCTCACCAACGACGACACGCGCTACTGCCACGTCGTCGCCTCCCTCGGGCCCGGCACGGCCGCTCGAGTTGTGTCCGTACTTCGCCACCCACCGGACGGCCACAAGTACGAGGCACTCAAGCGGCTGCTCCTAGCCACGTTCGGCCTCACGGAGGACGCATGGGCCGACCGCCTCCTGGATCTCCCCGAGCTCGGCGACACGCGCCCGTCGGTCCGAATGGACCATATGCTGTCACTGTTGGGCAACGAAGCCCCTGGTTCTCTATTCCGGGCGCTTTTCCGTCGCCAACTTCCAGCACAGGTACGCCTCGCGTTGGCCGGGACCGTGCTAACGGAACCCCGAGCATTGACCGCCGAGGCGGACAGGTACTTCGCGGCTTCGGACACGCGGGCGAGAGTCGGTGCAGCCGGACCCCGAGCGCCTGCGCGACCGCCTCCCAGAGCTCCGAGGTGAACTGGGGGCCGCGGTCGGACGAGATGTCTGGGAGGCGCTGAACCGGGCGACCCAGGTGGCGATGAAAGCCTGCGCGATGTCCGCCGCCGTCGTCGACGCCAAGGGCACGGCCTCCGGCCACCGGGTGGTGCGGCCCCCAGTCCGTCCGGAGGCCCCAGATCTCGTCCGACCGCGGCCCCCAGTTCACCTCGGAGCTCTGGGGGGCGGTCGCGCAGGGGCTCGGGGTCCGGCTGCACCGAACCACGGCCTACCACCCCCAGGCTAACGGCCTGTGTGAGCGATTTCACCGCTCATTGAAGGCCGCGCTCCGGGCCACCCTCCGCGACGGCGGCTGGGTCGACAGGCTCCCCTGGGTCCTGCTGGGCCTCCGGACGGCGCCCAAGGAGGACCTGCGCGCATCCGCGGCAGAGCTGTTCTTCGGGCAACCGCTGCGGGTGCCGGGCGAGTTCCTCCCCGACTCCACGGCACCATGGTCCGCGGCACAGCAGCGCTCCGCTCTGCAGGAGACCGCCCAGAGGCTCGCCCAGGTGCCAACGGCACGCCACGGGCACCCACCGACGCACGTCGCCCCGGAGCTTCGCACGGCGGAGTACGTCTTCGTCCGCCACGATGCCCACCAGACACCACTGCGGCCCCCGTACGACGGGCCTTTCCGCGTGCTGGAGACCGGGGCGAAGCACTTCACCCTGGACATCGGCGGTACTCCTGACCGCGTTTCTGTGGACCGCCTCAAGCCGGCCCACCTCGACGTGGACCATCCACCGCCAGTGGCCCGACCCCCGCGTCGGGGCCGCCCCCCTGCGGGCGGACCCCCAGCACTGCCCAGCCCCGCCGCCACGCCGCCCCCCAGTCCTGCACCCATCCCAGGGGCAGCCGGAGGCATCCCAGATGGCATCCCTGCATCCCAGACGCCGCCAGTCGCCAGGGGGCGCTTCGGCCGGGTCATCCGTTTGCCCCGCAAACTCGCCCTTCAGGTGCACGGGGATTCTGGGGGGGCGCGTGTGGCGGACACGAAAGCACTGACGTGGTGACATCACCCCGCACACCAAGTGGGGGTGGGCCACGCCCGGGAGAGAGGCGTGGCCTCACGATATACACGGGGTGCGCAGCCCTGAGAGTTCAGTGTTACAGTGAGCTCTTGAATAAAGACTCTTACAAATTACCGCGTTGTCCGCTTCCTCCTTGTTTACAAACAGCGCGCATAACGCCGCGCTTTAATAGTAAGTGTATATATACAGACTTGGCATTTAATATGGAATATTTTTTTTGTGGGGGTGAACTTACTTTTCAAGATGTCTTAGAACAAAAAGTTCATTGGAATTATGTTGAAATTATTCTCGATTTTGTTAATGTAACCTTTAAAAGAAACAAAAACCACATTTGACATTTCGAAACAAATAAATTGATCCTTGAAAGTGATGTAAACTGATATGGAACTCAATTCATGGACAGTACTGTGTTAAACTTCTGTTCGTTTTCCAGAAGTATCTCTTTATTTTGCACATTAGCCAAAAAATTTTTTAAGAAAAACAAAAGTTAAATTACAACTGGGATTACGGACAGTAAAATTACAGTTCAGTTCTTCGTGTAACCCCCACGAGCATTCAGGAGAGCACGTACACGTTGAGGCATGCTGTTCACGAGATTTGCCAAGGTTTGGACAGGAATTGCTTGCCATGCATTGACAATAGCCTGCTGCAATTCACGCACAGAGGTCGGCTGCTGGTCCAAGTGGTCGATTTGACGCGTTAATTCTGTCCACAAGTTCTCTATCGGATTCATATCCGGGGACATGGCAGGCCACTCCATATGCTCTACACCACGGTCAGCAATAAAGTGTTGGATCATGCGAGCACGATGAGGCCGTGCATTGTCATCTTGGAAGACAAAGTTTCCTCGAAAGGCTGCACGAGCAAATGGAAGCAATGGTTCTTCCAGAATGGCCCTGTACTTGAACTGGTTCAGGTTTCCATTCAGAACAACCAGGTTTCCAGTCAGTGCTCTCGCGAGATCACGGCGAGGTCACGTCTTTTCGAAGCTGTTCCATGCGCTCACGCTTTCGAAGCTAAGTGATCTTTCACATTTGTGTTTTTGGCGTATCTTTATCTTTCTTTCGGTGTATGTACCTATTGGGGTGACTTTAATAGGTTTCTCGGTGTTGGTTTTTCATACCTGTGTACAGAATCGTCGGTTTTTTTCGTATCGTGTATTCTGAGGCCTAGTGTAGTGCTAGTAGTAGTAGGCTACCGTGTCCTCAGACCTTGGCTTGAGGCTTTTGTTTTTTGTCTCAGCGGTTCTTCGATCGCGCTGCAACTACTGTCGGTCTCTGTTTTTCACGGTCTTTTCACCCATACTCCCTTGTTTTAAAATCTCAAAAAAAAAACCAAAAATTTTATTTCCTTCCCTGTTCTTATCCGCTTGTACGTTCTTATTTGTTCTTTCGTTCTTCGTTCTTTTGCTCTTTCGTTCTTCGTTATTTGTTCTTTCGTTCTTCGACCACGTTGTTCGAGATCACGTGATCAAGTTGTTAATACATGTTTCATCTGTCCCCTGAAGAACTTTATTATTATGTCATATTCTATAACACTTTTATCTACTTCTTCTATAAAAGGATGCTTTCGACTTGCTCACCAATTCTATTCATTCAAAAAAAAAATTCCATCTCTTACAGTGTATCTTTCATTCATTCCCTAAACTCTCCAGAACTCTACCCATCCTTCAGCGTCCTCAAACGTATTTTTGACTCGAATGTCTCAAGAAACTCATTTTGCAATAAATGTTCGTTTCCCATAAATCGTACACTTTTCAAAATCCAATCTAACCCCTCCCCTCCAAATCTTCCCCATCACCCATCTCTGTCAAATCTTCCCCCTTGCCCCTCCGCCCCAAATCTTCCCAAACACCCATCCCTTTCAAATCTCCCCCCCTGCCCCTTCCCTCCTAAACTCCCCCCACACCCCTCCCCTCCGAGACTCTCCCTCACTCCTCCCCTCCTAGACTCCCCTCTCACCCCTCCTCCTCAAAGCGTCCTCCCCGCTTCTTCCCCCTTCCAACTTTCACCTTCATCTTCCTCAACCTTCTGCCTCACTCTTCCCCCTCCTCAAATAACACCTCACTGCGCCTCACCCAAACACCATCAAACCTTTTGTCCGCTCCATTCTTCCCTTTCTCCAAGCTATTCTGTAATCTCTGACACACCTGCAACAGCTCTCCCTACCTCTTCCTCCTCTTCCACATCCTGCCCTACCGCTCCCCCCCCCCCCCCCCCTGTTCTGTATCCGATGCTCCCCCTTCCTCTTCCTTAACAGTATGGACCTCAAACATCCGGGGCCTTCGCTCAAACTTAACTGATCTCTCCATACAGGTTGCTTCTGACAAACCAGACGTGATCTGCTTAACAGAAACCTTCCTCCTTCATGATGTCTCTGATTCCTTGGTATCTCTCCCAGGTTACTCCCTCCTCTGGTATGATAGACCTGAGCCTCGTTCTGGAGGTGGGGTTGCTATCTTTATAAAAAAACTCTCTTCCTCACTCGCCCTGCACTGCCCTCTCTCCACCTCACCCCCAGGAATACCTTTGGCTACGGCTTCCCCTTCGCTCCCACCTTTTGTTCATATGCGTGTTGTACCGTCCACCAAACAGTGATGACTCCATCTACATCTCGCTGTCTTTTAATATGGACCAACTTCTATCTACCCATCCCAACTCTCTCTTCCTCATATGTGGTGATTTCAAATGTCACCATGCCAGTTGGCTGTGGGTGAGTACCTCTCTCACCACCCATGTCTCTTCAGCAAAGGACTTCTGTGACTCACTGGGACTGACACAATCTGTCAATTTCCCAACCCGGATCTCAGTCAACGGAGAATCTTCTCTTCTGGACTTGGTTATGACTAACTTCCCTGAAAATGTCTGCTGCTCTACTTCTGCTCCAATCGGCTCTTCTGATAATGTGCTTGTTAAAGTGGACATCTCTCTGACCATTTTCAGAGAGCCTCCTCAGCGTCGACGAGTCTGGCATTTCACTCAGGCCAACTGGCACGGTCTTCAAGCAGCCATCAATCATCTGGACTGGTCTCCCATCTCTACTGCCTCTGACATCAACTCATCCTGGGAATTCTTCCAAAGTAAATTGCTCTCTCTCATGCACAGTTTTATCCCTTCTCATCTTCAGTTGTCATACCCTTCCTCCCGTCCATGGTACACGGAATCTTGTGGTGAGGCTATTGCCCAGAAACAATTTGCTTTCGTCTCCTGGAAAGCAAATCCAACGGAAGGAAATCTCATTTCCTTTCACAAAGCCCGAAACAAGTGTGTGTCCACCCTCAGGAGAGCCAGGAAACAATATCTCCCCGTCCTCAGGATCGAACTCTCTTATCTGTCTCCCTCTTCCAAATCCTGGTGGTGTCTGGTAAAATCTGTTTCTGGTGTTTGTTCCCCCTCCATCCCCTCCCTCACCTTAAATGGCCACAAGGCTGACTCCGCACGTGAAAAAGCCGAATGCCTCAACTCTGTGTTTGCCTCTAAATCTTGTGTCCCAAACCCATCCCTCTCTGTACCCACCGTACCCAGTCGTACCCAGCTGCTCCTGGACTCTGTGTCCTTTCCTCCTGACAAGGTGGAAAAGTTTCTGTCAACCCTCGACTCTGATTCTGCAACTGGACCTGACGGCATCAGCCCACGGGTCCTAAAATCATGTTCTTCCGCTCTTTCACTCCCTCTCTCTGTTCTCTTCACCCTCTCTTTTGCTCAAGGTCATCTTCCATCTGCTTGGAAATCTGCCAACATCACCGCTTTGCACAAAAAAGGTGCAAAAACAGATCCCAGCAACTACAGACCAATCAGCCTTCTCCCAATTATCAGCAAGGTCATGGAATCCATCATTGCTTCAGATATGAAATCTTTCCTCTTCTCCAATGGCTTGATCTCTGATCATCAATTTGGTTTCAGGCCTGGACACTCCACTCTGGACATGCTGCTTCTGCTTTCTCAACAATGGATGGAGGTCCTCAATGCCAAACAGGAAATTAGAGCAGTCTCCCTTGACATATCACGTGCCTTCGATACAGTCTGGCACCCCGCTCTGCTCACCAAACTCTCCTCTTTTGGTATCCATGGAAATCTCCACGCATGGCTGGCGGACTTCCTCTCTAGTCATAGTCAACGTGTGGCCCTGAATGGGTTTCTCTCATCTCCTCTTCCTGTTCAGGCTGGAGTTCCCCAAGGCAGTGTTCTGGGCCCTGTGCTTTTTCTGGTCTTCATCAATGATCTCTCTGACTCTCTTGAAAATCCTCTCTATCTCTTTGCTGACGACCCTACTCTCTGTCGCTCCATTCTTCATCCCTCATATCGGCAGTCTGCAGCCTCCTCACTCTCTGCAGACCATGACAAAATCACAGACTGGGCAAACAAGTGGAACGTGTCTTTCAATCCTGACAAATCTCACACTCTTACGATGTCTCTCCGAAAAGACCGACTGGACAACCCTCCCATCCACTTTCTGAATAATCCTCTCCAAGAAGTTCTGTCACTCAAGCTTTTGGGTCTCACTATCTGCCATGATCTTTCCTGGAAAAACCACATTTCAAATCTGGCCTCCAAAGCCAGTCGCCAACTGGGCATCCTCCGTCGTGCGAAGTCCTTCCTTGGCACACCTGAGCTCCTCACCACATACAAGGCTTTCATCCGCAGCTCAATGGAATACTGCTCTCCCCTCTGGGCTGGTGCTCCTGCCTCACACCTAGCTCGCCTTCGCGCTGTTGAAACCAAAGCATTCAGAATCATTGGAATCTCCCGCGATGAAGTTAACTCCAAGGGCCTCTCACTCACTCACCGCAGGCAGGTTGGTGGTCTTTCCGTCTTCTACCGACTCCTCTCTGGCCTTGCCCCCCCAGCTCTCTCTGGGCTCTGTCCCGCAAATATTCCTACAGGTCGCACAAGATCTGCCTGCAACCCTCTTTTGGTTAAACTGCTAAAATCAAGACTCTCTGCTCACCTTCACTCCTTCATTCCTCTTTTCTCCCGCCTCTGGAACAAACTCCCTCACTCTCTTCAATCCCACTCCACCCTCCAAGTCTTTAAAACAGCTGTTCACCAAGATCTCTTATCTTCCCCCATCCAAAACCTTGATCTTTTCTACCCCCGCTAATTTCACCCCAATTCCCCTTTTTGAAATACCAACTTCTGTCCTGGAAGTCCTTGGTGTCCTTGTGCTTTATACTTCTCCCTCCCCCCCCCCCCCCCTTCCCATGCCTCCTCCCCCCGGGCCCTCTCCCTTCCACACATCTCCCTGCTCTCGGATGTTGTGTTTGTGTGGTTCCCCTTTTCTCCCCATCTTGTCTTCCACTCCCTCTTTTGGTGTATTTTGTTTGTCTGGTCGATTTGTTTGTGAAGTAAATGTTAGCTCTTTCACGAGCCTCGATTCAGTATACAAAAAAAAAAAAAAAAAAAAAAGGTCAGTTTTGCCCCCTGCATGAAAAGCAGCCCAAATGGTCACCCCTCCACCTCCAGCAGCTTGGTCTCTTGGCACTATACAATCTTTGTTTTCGGCTTCATGCACTTGTCTGCGCACTCGGACGTGGCCATCTTGACGATAGACCAGAAATCTAGACTCGTCACTGAAGATCACGTGATTCCAGTGTCCTGGCTGCCATTGGCAGTGCTCTCTGGCCCACTGCAATCGGCGCTGGCGGTGTTGTCTGGTCAGGCATGGCTTTCTCAGGGTACGCCTGGCACGATAGCCTGCTTGAACGAGTCGTTGGTTGACTAGCCTTCTGGATACAGGCACATTTGTCAGTTGCTGCCACTCAGCCCTAAGCCGATTAGCTGACTTGGTACGGCCATTGCGGACTAACCGGTGCAGCTGGCGATCATCCCTCCTCGTGGTTCTGCGGGGACGTCCTGGCCTCGGTATTGGAGTAGGGACCACAACTCTGAGCATTTCGTTTCAGGATCTTTGACACCTGACCTTGAGTGATGCCATACTGCCGAGCAATAGCACGCTCTTTCATGCCGTAATTTCGTAAAGCTACCACTCCATGACAAACAGCATTGTCGAGTTGACGGACCATCTCCAGAGGAAGAGGCAATAACTTTTGGAGACGTGCAGCAGTTGTTTTCCACTAATACAGAACACAACAACCCTTGTATACCCGTCTGTAAAGCCAATCGTCACATGCACCTGTCCGCACATTTTGCCACGCCACCTGTGATGTAATCCTGTTGTTGACTTCTTGTGCGACAGACAATCAGTGACATGGTTCTTTTAACAAATAAATCACCAAAGTGTAAAAGAAACTCACCAGATTGATATACTGAGTTAAGAAATTAAACCCGTCAAGAAATTTTTTTTTCCATATTAAATGCCAAGTCTGTATATATATATATATATATTTTTATATATATATATATTTTTTATATATATATATATATATATTTTATTTATATATATATATATATATATATATATATATATATACACAAAGAATTAAGTTAAGCACCCCTACACAACGAATTAAGGTAAGCACCCCCTAATATATATTCTTTGTGTATATGTATACATTGGCATATATTCTAAGGTATGTGAGATCAAATAATGATTGGTATGACATTAGCAATTATCCATTGATGAAATTGAGTGATCAAAGTGAAAAAAAGTGATTGGTTGAGTCAGTGATCCGATCACGTGGGTCCTACACACGTTATTGACGCAAAGATCGCTAGAGGTCTTCTCAGAACAATGACTGTACGTTAGAAAACATAAACGTCATCCACACTGTCCGTGATGGACCTATAGCTCCATACTTAAATTGAGGTGAAAATATGCCTAAAATTCCCAAAAAATTTCACCTTAAATTATTCAGAATAAAATATTGAAAACGGCATGATTGTTATGTTTTTATGTGACCATAATATCACTTCTCCAGAAAATATAGCAATATCATGGGTATATTACACTGTTTTGACGACAACAAACTTGTAATGTGCGAGGTTGTAAAAAAACGGGGGGGGGGGGTGCTTAACTTAATTCTTTGTGTATATATATATATATATATATGTATATATGTATATACTGTATATATATTAATATATATATATATATATATATATATATATATATATATATATATATATATATATATATATATATATATATATATATATATGTATATATATAATATATATTATATATATATATTATATATATATATATATATATATATATATATATATATATATATATATATATATATATATATAAAATATATATATATATATACATATATATATACTCAACCCCTCGGCTATCGCGCCTAATTGGTGCCGCTATCGGGTGCGCGTTAGCCGAAATCGCGATAGCCGAACTGAAGAACGTATGGTAATAATTCTAATTGGTGCCAGGACCCCCAAGTTGACCACATATTTAACCTATTTTTGCCACTTTTTTACCAAGTGTTTCTACCCTATAAAGAAACATTAACATATAAAGAAACATTAAAACAAGAATCACAATATGTAAATAAAAATAAAATGGTAAAAATTACTTTTTTACCATTTTATTTACCTTTTTGGGAATGATGAGGGGCTTAGGTGGTTGGGTAGGTTCCGAGGCTTGGGTGGAGTCTTATTGACCACTCCTACGTGCCTCTAACTCTTCCAGGATTGCGTCAGCTGAAGCACCAGAGAAGTGCTCAACGTCAGAGGCTCGTCAAAGACAGAGGGCTGTGCTCGTTGCGACGCCGTAAGCAGGGTCGGCGTCATGAGGGGGCATTCGCGGGGCATGCCCACCAAAATGAGTTATTGCGCCCACCCCCCCCCCCCCCCCCCCCCACACACCTACCCGCAGGCCAAGCCTTTGGCGCCAAACTTGCACGTCGGCTATATTTTGTGTGTGTGTGTGTGTGTGTGTGTGTGTGTGTGTGTGTGTGTGTGTGTGTGTGTGTGTGTGTGTGTGTGTGTGTGTGTAAAAGAGAGAGTCTTGGCAGCATGTTTTTAAATTGGAACTGGGTTGGTGTGGTTGGTTGTTGATGGCAAACTCTTATTATCAAGCATTTACATCATAGATTGAGGTCTCGAACGGCAGTTTGTGCCCCCCCCCCCCCCCCCCCTGCGTTACCCTAATGTCCCCCGATTAGACTTGTTCCGACGCCGAATCTGGCCGGAAGAATTCGGTGATCTGGCGTTGGCGGAGGGAGTTGACGTGGGCATGATACTGCTTCTTGTAACCTGCCAGTGTCGTATTAATAAAGGAGCACCTTGCTTCACTGTTGATTGTTAAATCTTATCTACGTTTCTACAATAATCACGGTTTTGGTAAATACCTCGCACTGTTGACTCATTTATCTCAAATTTTCTTTCCAACACTTCGCTTTGTTTCACCAGTGTCTATCAACTGCACAATTTCGAATTTCTGAGCGTAAGTTAAGTTCTTCCTCTTCTTGATTTCCCTTGATTTCTCTTTCCCCATGCTCGGTGATGACGTAGCACCCTTTCCACCATTTCCGGTGCGCTATAGCGCGTATTTTGGGCGCGATAGTCGTGTGTTGTGCAGTTTTTAGGGAGTCGCGATAGCAGGGAAACGCGATAGCCGAGTTCGCGATAGCCGAGGGTTGATATATATATATATATATGATCTTGAAAAAATGAGGCGTATATGTAACCCATCATGTATTATCTGCGTATCACGTTTGAGCAAGATCGGTAATTGTATGTCCGAGAAATGGTTGAGGATTGAGGAGTTGAGGATCAATTTGGTTTCAGACCAGGTCACTCTACTCTGGACATGCTGCTTCTGCTGTCTCAACAATGGATGGAGGTGCTCAATGCCAAACAGGAAATTAGAGCTGTCTCCCTCGACATATCACGTGCCTTCGATATGGTCTGGTACCCCGCTCTGCTCACCAAACTCTCCTCCTTTGGTATCCATGGAAATCTCCACGCATTGCTGGCGGACTTCCTCTCTAGTCGTAGTCAATGTGTGGCCCTGAATGGGTTTCTCTCATCTCTCTTCCTGTTCAGGCTGGAGTTCCCCAAGGCAGTGTTCTGGGCCCTGTGCTTTTTCTGGTCTTCATCAATGATCTCTCTGACTCTCTTGAAAATACTCTCTATCACTTTGCTGATGACTCCACTCTCTGCCGCTCCATTCCTCATCCCTCAGATCGGCAGTCTGCAGCCTCCTCACTCTCTGCAGACGTTGACAAAAATCATAGACTAGGCAAACAAGTGGAACATGTCTTTCAATCCTGACAAATCTCACACTCTTACGATGTGTCTCCGAAAAGACCGACTGGAAAACCCTCCCATCTACTTTCTCAACAATCCTCTCCAAGATTCTGTCGCTCAATCTTTTGGGTCTCACTATCTGCCATGATCTTTCTTGGATAACCACATTTCCAAGCTGGCCACCAAAGCCAGTTGCTGACTGGGCATCCTCCGTCGTGCGAAGTCCTTCCTTGGCACACCTGAGCTCCTCACCACATACAAGGCTTTCATCCGCAGCTCAATGAAGTACTGCTCTCCCCTCTGCGCTGGTGCTCCTGCCTCACACCTAGCTCGTCTTCACGCTGTTGAAACCAAAGCGTTCAGAATCATTGGAATCTCCCGCGATGACGCTATCTCCGAGGGCCTTTCCCTTGCTCACCGCAGGCAGGTTGGTGGTCTTTCCGTCTGTCTTCTACCGACTCCTCTCCGGCCTCACCCCCCCAGCCCTGTCTGTGCTCTGTCCCCCAAATATTCCTACAGGTCGCACAAGATCTGCCTGCAACCCTCTTATGGTTAAACTGCCAAAATCAAGACTCTCTGCTCACCTTCACTCCTTCATTCCTCTTTTCTCCCGCCTCTGGAAAAAACTCTCTCACTCTCTTCAATCCCACTCCTCCCTCCAGGTCTTTAAAACAGCTGTTCACCACCATCTCTTATCTTCCCCAATCCAAAACCTTGATCTTTTCTACCCCCGCTAATTTCACCCCAAATCCACTTTTTTGAAATACCAACTTCTTTCCTGGAAGTCCTTGGTGTCCTTGCATTTTATACCTATCCTGCCTCCCCCCAAGCCCTCTCCCTCCAACAAATTCCCCGATGTCCCTGCTCTCAAACGTTGTGTTTGCGTGCCACCTCCCCTTCTCTCCCCATCTTGTCTACCGCTCCCCTTTTTATATACTTTGTTTGCTTGTTTGTTTGATTTGTTTGTTTGATAAATGTTAGCTCTTTCACGAGCCTCGATTCTGTATACAAAAAAAAAGAAAAAAAAGAGAGGTTTGTGGCAGATCTTGTGCAACCTGTAGGAATATTTGGGGGACAGAGCCCAGACACAACTGAGGGGGGTGGGGGGGGCAGAGTGGAGTCGGTAGAAGACAGAAAGACCACCAACCTGCCTGTGGTGAGTGAGTGAAAGGCCCTCAGAATCAGCTTCATCGCGGGAGATTCCAATGATTCTGAAAGCTTTGGTTTCAAGCTCGTGAAGCTGAGCTCGGTGAGAGGCAGTAGCACCAGCCCAGAGGGGGGAGCAGTATTCCATTGAGCTGCGGCTGAAAGCCTTGTATGTGGTGAGGAGCTCAGGTGTGCCATGGAAGGACTTCGCATGACGGAGGATGCCCAGTCTGCGACTGGCTTTGGAGGCCAGCTTGGAAATGTGGTTTTCCCAGGAAAGATCATGGCAGATTGTGAGACCCAAGAGCTTGAGTGACAGAACTTCTTGGAGAGGATTGTTGAGAAAGTAGATGGGAGGGTTGTCCAGACGGTCTTTTCGAAGTGCATGGATTTATTCTCCCAGCCACGGCAGATATCGCGGCATTTGCATCGACTGATGTAATTGGCTGCATCCTTTTTCAAATCAGATTAACAACCTTTTGTCGAAGAGAGCATGAAGATGAGGTTACAAATCCCCATGAAACACCCGCGACTGTAACCCAACCTCAAACAAACAGGTGTCATCAGCAGTTGTACAATCCCGTTTTGGATGCCGTAACTGCAGAGTTAGAGACGATTCTCCAAATAATCAATGGATATTGCTAAAGCATGTGACTGAGTGTTAATATATCCCAAAAATGGCATTCATCCACATCCACTCTTGCAGAAATATGCAAACCCACTGAAAATAAATCCTCAGCTTGCAGCTCTAGAATTGGACCTTTTTACCAGTACGGAATCTGTTGTTACCCTTCAGAGACTTCACAAAGAATGGTCTCAGAGAATGTACCCAAACTATTACAAACTCATTCAGTTTAGCTCTCACATTGCCAGTCGTTGCGGCCACTTCGGAACGAAGCTTTTCTGCAATGAGACGGATTAGAAACTGGTTGTGCTCAGTCATGTGAGTAGAAAGACTTTCTTCACTGGCTCTTCTTCACGAAGAGGGCGATTTAACTGCGAAGCTGATTCCAGAGGACATTGTGGACGTTTACGCTAATCCGAAGGGAAAGATTATTCTTTTTGAAGTCACTCTGAGGAACCCAAGACATGAACAAATTGGGAAATAACCTGTTCCAGTGTGTGTATGTGTGCACCTACATTAGTCGTTAAGGTAAGTACAGTATTTATATTACTGGGGGGACCAAAATCCATTGGACCCAATTTTCATTGGTCTTCACAGCCTTGTAGCATACCTACTTGCCTGCCGGACTTGGGAGGGAGGGGTCTTTTGGGTTCTCTGGGTCTTTTGGGTTGTTGGGGACTTTTGGATCTTTGTGGTCTTTTGAGTTCTCGAGGACTTTTGGGTCTATTGTGTCCTCGGGGACTTTTGGGTCTTTTGGTTCCTCGGGACCTTAATTGGATCATCTGGGTTTTTTGGGTCTTCTGGGTCTTTTGGGTTCTCAGGAACTTTTGCCTCTTCTGGGTCTTATGGGTCCTCGGGGAATTTTCGGTCCTCTGGGTCTTTAGGGGTCTTTGGGATCTTAGGGGTCTCAAAGGTCTTCAACGGTCGAAAGGAGCTTAAAAGGGTCTTAAAAGGTCCCCCGCCCCGCCCCCCCCCCCCCCCCCGCTTTCCTCCCCAAATAGTGAGGTCAAGCTAATCCTATGCTAACAAAATGATCCCACTCAGCTCTGCGCATGTGCAATCAGGACAAATTCAAAGTCAAAGTACGTTAAGACTAAAGACTTGTCTTCCTATTCATGTTCCGATTCGTGTTCATAATATAACATTCAATTTAAAGAAGTTGTTCCTCGATCATAAACTGACAAGACAGAAAGACAGACGGACGGACAAACGGACGGATGGACATGAACCAATTGGGTAACTAGATTGTATTTATAGAATACTTACCCTCCGCAGTCAACTTGTTGCGAGCCAACTCTTCTGTTTTTGAACATTTTTTTTTTCTTTGATCCAATACGGCTGCCAGACCACATGAACGATGACATCATAAATTTATTGGCAAACAAACTGGTACGTTTGTTCCATACCCAGTCAATTCCGTCATTCACTTGAACTCGATATCTCTTTTTTCATTCCAAACAGCATAACTCCAATTGCAAATGAAATAACATCAATATAAAAATAAACTTTTAGCAACATTCATGACATAAACAAATATTTAAATCCTGATGTGAAGTTCCGTACGGTTGGGTGAATACAATTACGAATTCAAAATCGTAATTGCATTCACTCAATTCCAATCATCAATTGATACTTTAACACAATGATTAACACGATTAACATTTAACGATTTAACATTACGATTGAATGACGGTTGTATTTGGATATTATCAAACCTGCGCATTGCCGTCATATGTCCACTTCCGGATTCACGGCAGGTTTGTAATTGTCACCAAAATCTAAACAGTATTTGTAGAATTTCAATAAAAGCCACATCACTGTTCATATCGGTAAATATCATTCCATCGTGTTTGGAAAAACTGGAAAATTGGAAAATTGGAAAACTTTGAAAAATTGGCAAAAACAATGTGGCCTATTTTACTCCCAGGGGTCCCAGGAATACCCACCCAAAATATCGTTGCGATCGGTTGAGCCGTTTTTGTGGTACCTTTGAACGGACAGACGGACATTTGGTGAATTATCGTAAGATTATCATCATTCTTATCATTATGAATATTGTCATTATTACTATTATTATCATTATGTACCCTAATTATTATGGACCATTATATTATCATTATGTACCATTCTCATTATAGTTGTAATTATCATTATGTATCATTATCATTATGGAAAATAAGCTTGGTGTAAGTTTTACGGTTAATGTGGCTGGTTTAAGATCTTAAGGTCTTGAGGTCAAGCCCCTGTTGTGCCATTAAATAACACCAAGTGGGTTGACAGCCTGTTATCCTTCCGAGGTCAGCAAAATGAGTACCAGCTTGCTAGTAACAGGGGCACTGCATCAGTGGCACAGCCGTACTTCAAGAAAATGATGCAACCAGCAGCCACAGGGTGCATACGAAACGCCAACAGCAGGCAAATTATCATCATTATTATCAATATCATGTATCATTAACATTATTTTTTACCATTATTATCATTATGTACCATTATCATTGTCGTTAGTAATCATTATTATCTTACTATAATTCACCAAATGCCCATCTGTCCGTTCGAAGGTAACGCAAAAACGGCTCAACCGATCGCGACGATAGTTTGGGTGGGTATTCCTGGGACCCCTGGGAGTAAAATAGGCTATATTGTTTTTCCAAGTTTTCCAAGTTTTCCAATTTTCCAGTTTTTCCAAACACGATGAAATAATATTTACCGATATGAACAGCGATGTGGCTTTTGTTGAAATTCTACAAATACTTTTTATTCAACGTACCAGGAGAGAGTAGATCGACTCCTGACGAACTCTTCCTCTATAAACGTGCAGCTCCGAAGTAACACGGCAGCGTGTGCAAAGCGACTGAGAAACAGGTGTAGCAGCCGCATCCGTGTTACAGATTCGGCGCGCACTCTTCACACATAAACATGCGACTGAGAAAGACGTGTAGCGGCCGCTTCCGTTTTGCAGAATTCAATCTTTTTTCAAAATGGGCGCCATGTCCTGTTTATATTTTGATGATTTGCGTGTGATATGATTCAATGGATGTTTATATGTTTAAAATTTAAAATAAATGTTTAAAATAAAAAGCCTTCAATAGCTGATATTTTGCCTTTTCATTTGGGCGTCCCAATTTAAGCCCTGCCCATAGGGCGGGTACCTTTGCTAGTAATTACCATTTCAATAGTATGTCGTGAATAGACACTCACATTCTGTGCAGACGAACGGAGAGACAAACAAGAAAGATGTCGGTGCATAGCACGATACATGTGGAATGCAAATAATCAATAGTTGCCATGGAAACATCAATTTGGAAATTTCAAAATTTTGACCTATCACGTGTTTTACATGATTGATTGTTAGGCATAACAAATCTGTTGATACATTTTACAACTGTGGTCTAATCGGTGTTTTAGATGTTTTAGATGGCCTTGACCTTGACAGTTGACTAGTTTTGACCAAATTTTACTCACATATACGACACATACATATGCACAAACAAGCTTTGTGAGTTTCAATTTGACACTTTGAAAAATTGAGGTATGGTAATAATAAATTCACAAAACGTCCCACTTGTTTAGAATGGGGTGAAATTGTTGGCATGGAAACCGTTTTTTTTTTTTTTTTTTTTTTTTGAATACAAGATCGAGGCTCGTGAAAGAGCGAACATTAATCACACAGAAAGACAAACCGACACATAAAACATATAACATCGGGAGCGGTAGACAAGATGGGGAGAGAGGGGGAAGGACACAAACACAACATTTGAGAGCAGGGACCGAGAGACATGGAGACATCGAGATATCTGAGAGAGGGCGAGGGCTTTGGGGGGGGGGGGGGGCATGGGAAGGGGGCGGTGGGAGAGGTATAAAACATATGGACACTGCTAGGACTTCCAGGAAAGAAGTTGGAATTTCAAACAAGGTGGATCTGGGGTGAATTAGCGGGGGTAGAAAAGATCAAGGTTTTGGATGGGGGAAGATAAGAGATGGTGGTGAACAGCTGTTTTAAAGACCTGGAGGGAGGAGTGGGATTGAAGGGAGTGAGGGAGTTTGTTCCAGAGGTGGGATAAAAGAGGAATGAAAGAGTGAAGGTGAGCAGAGAGCCGAGATTTCGGCAGTTTAACCATCAGAGGGTTGCTGGCAGATCTTGTGCGACCTGTAGGAATATTTGGGGGACAGAGCACAGAGAGAGCTGGGGGTGCAAGGCCGGAGAGGAGTCGGTAGAAGACAGAAAGACCACCTACCTGCCTGCGGTGAGTGAGTGAAAGGCCCTCAGAGATAGCTTCATCGCGGGAGATTCCAATAATTCTGAAAGCTTTGGTTTCAACAGCGTGAAGCCGAGCTAGATGTGAGGCAGGAGCACCGGCCCATAGGGGAGAACAGTATTCCATTGAGCTGCAGATGAAAGCCTTGTATGTGGTGAGGAGCTCAGGTGTGCCGAGGAAGGACTTCGCACGACGGAGGATGCCCAGTCGGCGACTGGCTTTGGAGGCCAGCTTGGAAATGTGGTTTTCCCAAGAAAGATCATGGCAGATAGTGAGACCCAAAAGCTTGAGCGACAGAACTTCTTGGAGAGGATTGTTGAGAAAGTAGATGGGAGGGTTGTCCATTCGATCTTTTCGGAGAGACATAGTAAGAGTGTGAGATTTGTCAGGATTGAAAGACATGTTCCACTTGTTTGACCAGTCTGTGATTTTGTCCAAGTCTTCAGAGAGTGAGGAGGCTGCAGAGTGCAGACTGCCGATCTGAGGGAAGAGGAATTGGAGCGGCAGAGAGTGGAGTCATCAGCAAAGAGATAGAGAGGATTTTCAAGAGAGTCAGAGAGATCATTGATGAAGACCAGAAAAAGCACGGGGCCCAGAACACTGCCTTGGGGAACTCCAGCCTGAACAGGAAGAGGAGATGAGAGAAACCCATTCAGGGCCACACGTTGACGACGACTAGAGAGGAAGTCCGCCAGCCATGCGTGGAGATTTCCATGGATATCAAAGGAGGAGAGTTTGGTGAGCAGAGCGGGGTGCCAGACCGTGTCGAAGGCACGTGATATGTCGAGGGAGACAGCTCTAATTTCCTGTTTGGCATTGAGGACCTCCATCCATTGTTGAGACAGCAGAAGCAGCATGTCCAGAGTAGAGTGACCTGGTCTGAAACCAAATTGATGATCAGAGATCAAGCCATTGGAGAAGAGGAAAGATTTCATATCCGAAGCAATGATGGATTCCATGACTTTGCTGATAATTGGGAGAAGGCTGATTGGTCTGTAGTTGCTAGGATCTGTTTTTGCACCTTTTTTGTGCAAAGCGGTGATGTTGGCTGATTTCCAAGCAGATGGCAGTTGACCTTGAGTAAAAGAGAGGGTGAAGAGAACAGAGAGAGGGTGAGATAGAGCAGCAGAGCAGGATTTTAGGACCCGTGGGCTGATGCCGTCGGGTCCAGTTGCAGAATCAGAGTCGAGGGTTGACAGAAACTTTTCCACCTTGTCAGGAGGAAAGGACACGGAGTCCAGGAGCAGCAGGGTACGACTGGGTATGGTGGGTACAGAGAGGGATGGGTTTGGGACACAAGATTTAGAGGCAAACACAGAGTTGAGGCATTCAGCTTTTTCACGTGCGGAGTCAGCTGTGTAGCCGTTTGAGGTAAGGGAGGGGATGGAGGGGGAACAAACACCAGAAACGGATTTGACCAGACGCCACCAGGATTTGGAAGAGGGAGACAGATAAGAGAGTTCGGTCTTGAGAACGGAGAGATATTGTTTCCTGGCTCTCCTGAGGGTGGACACACACTTGTTTCGGGCTTTGTGAAAGGAAATGAGATTTCTTTCCGTTGGATTTGCTTTCCAGGAGACGAAGGCAAGTTGTTTCTGGGCAACAGCCTCACCACAAGATTCCGTGTACCATGGACGGGAGGAAGGGTATGACAACTGAAGACGAGATGGGATAAATCTGTGCATGAGAGAGAGCAATTTACTTTGGAAGAATTCCCAGGATGAGTTGATGTCAGAGGTGGTAGAGATGGGAGACCAGTCCAGATGATTGATGGCTGCTTGAAGACCGTGCCAGTTGGCCTGAGTGAAATGCCAGACTCGTCGACGCTGAGCAGGCTCCCTGAGGATGGTCAGAGAGATGTCCACTTTAACAAGGACATGATCAGATGATCCGATTGGAGCAGAAGAATAGCAGCAGATATTTTCAGGGAAGTTAGTCATAACCAAGTCCAGAAGAGAAGATGTTCCGTTGACTGAGATCCGGGTCGGGAAATTGACAGATTGTGTCAGTCCCAGTGAGTCGCAGAAGTCCTTTGCTGAGGAGCCATGGCTGGTGAGAGAGGTACCCACACCCAGCCAACTGGCAAGATGACAGTTGAAATCACCACATATGAGGAAGAGAGAGTTGGGATGAGTAGATAGAAGTTGGTCCATATTATCAGACAGCGAGATGTAGATGGAGTCATCACTGTTTGGTGGACGGTACAACACACATATGAACAAGAGGTGGGAGCGAAGGGGAAGCCGTCGCCAGAGGTATTCCTGGGGGTGAGGTGGAGAGAGTGCAGTGCAGGGCGAGTGAGGAAGAGAGTTTTTGATAAAGATAGCAACCCCGCCTCCAGGACGAGGCTCAGGTCTATCATACCGGAGGAGGGAGTAGCCCGGGAGAGATACTAAGGAATCAGAGACATCATAAAGGAGGAAAGTTTCTGTTAAGCAGATCACGTCTGGTTTGACAGACGCAACCTGTATGGAGAGATCAGTTATGTTTGAACGAAGGCCCCGGATGTTTGAGGTCCATACCGTTAATGAAGAGGAAGGGGGAGCATCAGATACAGAACAGGGGGGAGGAGGGGTAGGGTAAGATGTGGAAGAGGTGGAAGAGGTAGGGAGAGCTGTTGAAGGTGTGTCAGAGATTTCAGAATAGCTCGGAGAAAGGGAAGGATGGGGCAGACAAAAGGTTTGATGGTGATTGGGTGAGGCACAATGAGGTGTTATTTGAGGAGGGGGAAGAGCGAGGCAGAAGGTTGGGGGAGATGGAGGTGAGAGTTGGAAGGGGGAAGAAGCGGGGAGGACGCTTTGAGGAGGGGGAGTGAGAGGGGGGAAATTGAGAAGCAATGAGGGTGGGGAGATTTGAAGGGGAGGGGTGAGGGGGAGTTTGGGAGGGAAGGGACAAGGGGAGGGATTTGAAAGGGATGGGATATGGGGGAGATTTGGAGGGGAGGGGTGAGGCAGGAGTCTAGGAGGGGAGGGGCGAGGGGGCGTCTTGGCGGGGAGGGGTGAGGGGGTAGTTTAGGAGGGAGGGGGCAAGGGGGGAGATTTGAAAGGGATGGGTGATGGGGAAGATTTGGAGGGGAGGGGTGATGGGGAAGATTTGGAGGGGAGGGGTTATGGGGAAGATTTGGAGGGGAGGGGTGAGATTGGATTTTTGAAAGTGTACGATTTATGGGAAACGAACATTTATTGCAAAATGAGTTTCTTGTGACCTTCGAGTTAAAAATACGTTTAAGGACGCTGGATGGAGGATGGAGTGCAGGAGAGTTTAGGGAATGTAGAAAAAAGGCACTAAAGGAGATGGATATTTTTTTGGGGATGAATTGATTTGGTGAGCAAGTCGAAAGCAGCCTTTTAAAGAAGAAGAAGAAAAAGGTGTTATAAAATATGACGGAATACATAACTTGAGGGGAAAGTGTAAACATTGAAGGTTAATAACAGTGAAAACTATCTGGGGAAATGGGGGAGAAACACGTGGTCGAAGAACGAACGAACGAATAAGAATGAATAAACGAATGAGAACAGAGAAGGAAATGTTTTTTTTTGTTTTTTTCTTGAGTTGAGATTTACACAAGGAAGTAGTCTATGGGTGAAAAGACTGGGAATACAGAGAACGAAAGTTATTGGATCACAAACGACAGACCGCTGAGAGAAAAACAAAGCCTCAAGGTTGTACAGTGTACACTGTACAAGGCCTCAAGACACGACACGAATTATCACGATTTTCAATACAGGTATGAAAGATTTGCACCGAAAAATCTTCGTCGGGACACAATATACGTACAACACCATAAATAAATACAGTTTTAACGAAAATACAAATGGGAACAATCACTTAACTTCGATTTCAAATCGTTCGCGACGCGGCAAAGGCCTTGCTCGCGACACGGCAAACAGACGATCAATTTATGAAAGATAAACACCGAGAAACAACCAAAGTTGCACACAATAACTTCACACACCGAAGGATAAATACAGTTTCGACAAAATACAATTGTGAACAGACTTAACTTCGAAAAACGTGGAGACCGTGTGGAGCTTCGAAAATCCCTCCCACCGTCTCCGAGATCTCCCTCGGTTTACATATCAAAATGGCTAAATCTATCATTATGATTTTTGGTGAACCAATTCAGTGAACGGATGTGCAAATTATGATCAAACTCACAAAATACCTACCCTCTGGGATGTTTATTGCTCCTCATCTAATGTATTGGCTTGAGGAAGCTTGCTGGGATGGGGGTGAAACATCCCCTGAGATCGGATCTGCTCAAGCTATTTACTTTTTGGTTGAATGCACCTTTTTAGCCCCCGTTGGACTTCGTCCAAAATGGGATTTGGTCTCGTCGTCCGTCCATCCGTGCGTCCGCAACAATAATCTCAGAGATGTATGGGCCGATTTTCTTTATACTAGGTACAAAGGCAATACGTGATGGTATACATATGCATATCATTTTGTTTCATGATGCAAACAAAGATGGCTGGCTGGCAGCCATTTTATTTGTAAAAAAAATCCCCGATGTTGAATACGTCCTTAACAATTTCTCAGACATATATGGTCCAATTTTGTTAAAACCTGCCAAAAGCACAGTACATGATGGCATACACGAGCACCTCACTTTATTTTGTGATCTGATTAAAGATGGCTGACTGATGGACTGGCAGCCATTTTACATGTAAAAAAACCCCAGTTTTAAACACATTCTCAACCAGCTCTTTTCAGGCATTTACAGATCTTGTGCAAACTTAGCGTGCAGACAAAGAATGAAACCTTACATATGCGTGTCGTTTCTTTGTGAGATCGGATTCAAGATGGCCAACTGGCAGCCATTTTGTTACTTAAATGTGTCCCCAACCGTTTATTGAACATGTATGGATCGATTTTGTTCAAACTTAGCACAAGTACAGTACATTATGGCATACACGTGCAACTCACTTTATTTTGCGATCTCATCAAAGAAGGCCAACTGGTAGACTGGTGGCCATTTTAGTTATGAACAAGCGTTACGCCTAGGTCCCCCATCGGGGAAGTGATGTGAGTTGACAAAGTGGAACACGCAGAAAACATGCTATGTTATGATATTTCGCTCACAACGGTCAGACATACATGGAGGCGGCCATCTTGGATTTTGACGTGGCGACCCAATTTTCAATAGCGTTCTTCCATATGCCTAGATACACCCACACACCAGAAGGTACTTCGCTTATTTTTCAAGATATTTCGCTCACAAGGTTCAGACATATATATGGTGGCGGCCGTCCTGGATTTTGACATGGCGACCCACTTTACAATAGCGGTCTTCCTTATGCTGAGATACACCCACACACCAAATTAGAAGTTGGTACTTCGCTTATCTTTCAAGATATTCTTCTCACAAGATTCAGACATACATGGCGGCGGCCATCTTGGATTTTGACGTGGTGACCAAATTTTAAACCGCATTCTTCCGTGTGCCTAGATACACCCACACACCAGATTAGAAGTTGGTACTTCGCTTATTTTTCGAGATATTTCGGTCACAAGGTTCAGACATATATATGGTGGCGGCCATCTTGGATTTTGACGTGGCGACGCAATTTTCAATAGCGTTCTTCCTTATGGCGAGATGCACCCACACACCAAATTAGAAGTTAGTACTTCGCTTATTTTTCAAGATATTCATCTCACAAGGTTCGGACATACATGGCGGCGGCCATCTTGGATTTTGACTGTCGACCCAATTTTCAATAGTGTTCTTGCTTGTGCCTAGATACACCCACACACCAGATTAGAAGTTGGAACTTCACTTATTTTTCAAGATATTTCGCTCACAAGGTTCAGACATATATATGGTGGCGGCCATCTTGGATTTTGACGTGGCGACCCAATTTTCAATAGCGTTCTTCCTTATGCCGAGATACACCCACACACCAAATTAGAAGTTGGTACTTTGCTTATTTTTCAAGATATTCATCTCACAAGTTTCAGACATACATGGCGGTGGCCATCTTGGATTTTGACGTGGCGACCCGATTTTAAACAGACTTCTTCCTTGTGCCTAGATACACCCACACACCAGATTAGACGTTGGTACTTTGCTTATTTTTCGAGATATTTCGCTCACAAATTTCAGATATATATATGGTGGCGGCCATCTTGGATTTTGACGTGGCGACCCAATTTTCAAAAGTTTTCGTCCTTATGCCGAGATACACCCACACACCAAATTAGAAGTTGGTACTTCGCTTATTTTTCAAGATATTCATCTCACAAGGTTCAGACATACATGGCGGCGGCCATCTTGGATTTTGACGTGGCGACCCAATTTTCAATAGCTTTCTTCCTTATGCCTAGATACACCCACACACCAGATTAGAAGTTGGTACTTCGCTTATTTTTCAAGATATGCAGGTTACAAGGTTCAGACATACATGGCATCAGACGTACATGGCGGCGACCATCTTGGATTTTGACGTGGGTTGCACCCACACACCAAATTCGAATGCAGTCCTTCGCTTATGCACGCACGCCCGCACGCACGCACAGACGGACGGACGGACGGATGGATGGACGGACGGACGGACGGACGGACACACGGACGGAGGGGAAAGCCATAGTCCCCCTTTCGCTCCGCTGAGCGACGGGGGACAATAACCAGAAACTGAACACGTCCTCAACCATTTCCCGGACATGCATTTACTGATCTTATTCAAACTTGGCTCAAGGACAATGCCGAAGATTTTGTTTTGTAATCTGACCAAAGATGGCAACTGGCAGCCTTTAACTCCGTACAACAAAATTACTAAAACTATGGGGGCTATGACATTTTATGCCTTTTTATCCTTGTTTTCCGTCAAACAAATCTAGTAAATCGGAAGAAAAGTGCCAATTTCTCTGACCCTTGGAACGATTGACCTAAAAATAGGTTTCCATCTATGTTGAGCTCTGTTAGATGGTTAAGTTTTGTAAAGATCATTATAGAATGGCAACTTCTGGCGACTCACAGATAAAAAGACAAACATACTCAGGAATCGAATATACTGGAAAATTTTGATTTTGCAAGAAACAAACGCACCCAAATGCAATACCCTCTCCTCCGGCAAGGGTAATGACATTACATCAAGAGGCCAAGCACTGTACTGAAAAACTATGGTTAACGAAAACTATCGAGGATGCCTCTTTGCCGTGGTTGTACCCCCCTGCAACAACAAAAGTACTAAAACTATGGGGGCTATGACATTTTATGCCTTTTTATCCTTGTTTTCCGTCAAACATATTAAACTGTCTGTGCATATTAAACAGCACTTTTTGCGTTTTTAATAATGGCATTAATCATACAGCACTGACATAATGAAAAGCTTATCTGAAATACAAAGCGTATTGCTCATACGAAAGCAATGGTCTTACGGAGCAAATTGTTTTACCTCTTAATTTCCACCTCTCGGCAGAGATCTCCTAATTCTGGTTTCAGCAGTCAGGCAACTTATACTTGTGATGTCAGATGTATGACTTGAAAATTATTATCGTATTCTTCTTTGTTTTGCAGCACAGGGCTGTGGAGTAGCTCCCCTGGGTGAGGATGTGTCTGTGCTCTAAATGGAATTGGGAATTTGTTCAGGGTGCCGGCGATAGGATCAAGGACAACGTGGGATCTTTGACGTCCACCAACTAATGCCGAGAGACGTGACGCCCATTTTTGTGATGCAACCTGTATATATATATATATATATATATATATATATATATATATATATATATATATATATATATATATATATATATATGTGGGGGTTCAGACCCCCCTCCTCCCCCCCTCCCCCCCACCTCCCCCCTTGTGTTCTATTATCGTTTGACCTATTACCAAGTATAAACAAGAAAATGTTCTGTTTTTGATTGATTTCTGTATACTCATAATACTTTCATGTTCTTTGGAAACCTGTTATCCCAGTATTAGGCTAAAGATGTTGCTCAATTACCAAAAATAACTAATTTGTATGTGTTGCTTTGTAAACCTTATCCATTATATTTCCTGTTAAAGAATTAAGTTACTGTGATGGCATGTTCTCTTACTGTCGAAATGTTCTTTGGAAACTTGTTATAAAAAGTTATATGCTTTGTAAATCCAGACCCTGATGATATAATCTCTCTGTGAAGACCAACCTATCTTTCCCAGTCCCCCTTAAAGGACTGCGTTATATCACTTTCATGTTTGACATTTTTACGACTTGCTGAACTCCCCCAAAAATCTGGTTTCTAGAGAATCGTCAACATGGTTGACCCATGAGTGACACCGAAGACCACTCCATCCTTCTCTTTGTCTTGAGCTAAAAACCACACCCCAATATTCCCTTTATAAAGTGAAACTCGACCGAATTATTTCAGAGCATCATGTTGGAATCCTGGTCCTTGTGCGCCTCAGTTTTAAGCATTTTGCTTTCCACCAAGCTTGTGTGTTTGATGAATCAAATAAATATCTCAGTTGTTCCTTCTCTCAATCATGAGTCTTGAGTCCTAAGTCGCGGATCCATCAAATGGCGAGCCAGGCAGGAGTCAGCTCCGGCAGACTCGGGACGCGGCTCCAGGCGCGAGTGAGTGGGAAAAAACACCAGCTGGTTTGATCGGTCTGGGTGAGGTGAGCCTTGGGTTTATTTTGTTATAGACTGGGATGTTAGGCTAAATTGGAACTCACTCTGTCGCTCGGTGTCGTTTGCCTGTTTCCTGCTCGAGCCTGATCCTCGAACAAAATTTAAGAACGAGCCGTTTTTGTGCTCCAGAACAACTGAGCTGTTTAGAGGATTCGTCAGGGTAACGTTACGGGACGGGAGAGTAAGGTGCCCCAAGAGGGCGCCGAGGATAAGGAATAGATTGGTTTCGTAAAGTAAGGTTAGAAGCGTCATAAGGACGCCGGCAAAAGTAAGGTACAGTTAGCATATATGCGGGAGAGACCTCTGATTAGGCGGCTATATGTAGGAGAGATCTCTCGGGAATAAGGAGTAAGGTTGCCTGATTACCTGGCAGTTAGCTGGACAGGTAAGATACGGTTAGCACACCGAAAGTTGTGAGGCGGGCGAACCTCTAGGAGTTAGACTAGAAAGCTAGGAGTTAGGGTAGAAAGTTGTGGGGCGGGCGAGCCTCTAGGAGTTAGGGTAGACAGCTGTGCAGGCGGATGAGCCTCTCGGAAAGTGCAGGCGGTCGAGCCTCTCGATGGCCTGAGGAAGCAGGCAAACTAATTGCAGGTGCAGGATGAGGCGATTAAGGAAATAAGATAGGTAAGCGAGCCAGGGAGCGACCAATGTCGCTCGTTGAAGATCAAGACCCGTGGAGGGGTTAGGTAGATCAAACCCCTACCCCCCAAGCCCTAAGCTCTGTCCCGGGGCTTCAGGCAACACCCCCTGCGCAGCGAGCCACCCCCTCCTGACCCCCCCTTCCCCTGCTTCACCCTTCTCACCCCTTTCCTCCCCTTGTCCCAAAAATCCCCTTTTCCTCTGAATGAAATGAGACATATACGAATGAATGGGAATTGCTGCACAAGATGCTCTGAGATTGATGGGTGTGCATGAATCCACGTGTGCTGCAATGTACGCGGTTAGTGTCAAGTTGGTCGGATATAAGGAAACGCATGAAATGCGAGCCGGTTTGACAGTCACGTGGTATGAGGAACATGAACGAATGTGGATTTTGATGACCACTTGATGTGCAACACCACTGTGTGGGCTTCGAATCATTGTGATTGGCCGCTTGCGGTGCGGGAATCCAGACCGGGATTGCCGATTCTGGCATCCATCCGAGGGTCCTGGTGATGTTCGGTAATTGTCATGTGTATTGTGCATTCGTCATTGACGTGTGTGTGTCGATTTTAGCGTCTATCCGAGGATCCTGGCGACGTTCGTTTAATTAAAGTTCTGTTGGTGTGGAATGCTGTCAGAGGTGCGAAATACACACCTTTGATCTGGAGGGGAGGTATTTTGGTAACTTACTTCCGTGATTTCCGTTTCATTGGATGGGAATTGGGTAATGCGAGCCCTGCCGGGGTTTTGAGTTTGTTGAATTGGGTTCGGAGCATGGGATTTGCTCAGAGTGCCGGTGATAACTTGCCTACTCTCAGAGGGGATGTGTCCCGCACAGGGGGAGAATACTGCTATGAGGTTGCTCGGAGGATGTGTGCCCAGATGCATTGTGGGTCATTGCGACTTTGCTGAGTGTCGGTGAGCAAAGGAGACGTTCGTGTGTGTTTTATGCGGTGTGCTGGACGCCATGTCAGAATGGTGGGTGCCTGCGACATGCCATGCATTGTAAATTGTAATAAGGAATACATTGTTTAAGATGGAATAACAGGAAGTCTTGTTCATACAGTAAGTGAGGTACAGTGTGAATGATGAGATTCAGAGAGATCTCTGATTGAGGTAGATGAGGTTGTCTAGAGCAGATGAAATATAGAATAGCAGTTGCAAGATCGAGGTGCGGAGTGGCGGCTGGAAGATGCATCGATGCATTTGTGTTGATCGATGCGCCGGACATTGGCTTTGCTGGCGAGCGATGCTGGTAAGGTTAAGTTATCAAAATACATATGGGTCTGGGGGCAGATAATGTGGGACAAGCTGCCTCACGGGCAGTGCAGGGAGAGTATTGGAAATTCAACAAGATTCTGTGTTCAATAATTTGAGCAGAAATGTCGCGTTTTCAACCGAACGCTCATCCGAGGGATGAAAACGGTCGAGGTTTCAACTGTCGGTATGTGATGTGGTTCACGCCGGGCGAATGATGTGTGGATGGGTTGCGTAATGGCTAATGCATCTTGGAGATGCATCGGTGCAAAGACACAGGGAAGGTGCTGAGAGTGACACGGAGCACGAGTTGGTTGTGGCAGGTGCGAGAGGATGCACACCTGGAATGAAAGAATGCACGCTTGAGTTGGTAGTAGAGCACGTGATTGGGTGTGCGGAGGAGTTGTCACAGAGGAGTGGGCGCGAGGAGATGTGTTGAGGAATGTGCCGAGCGAGCACACGTGCGAAAGGTGTGCACCAGGTAGGGAGGGTGCTGTGGTCAGGGGTGTAACGAAGCTTGGGAGCGGAATGTGTGTACCTGGGAGGATATTGTTCCAGGCACGGAGATGGTAGAGCACGCCTCCCAAGAGAGGCTGTGGGATTTTGGCAGGAGTTCTTGCAGAGGCAAGATGCACCTTTCTTCGTTTGAAATTTGACCTTTTTTTTGAAGTTCATTTGACCTATGTTTGAGAATGATTTGAGATCATGGGAATGATTTGGAATGGGAATGAGGTCAGAGTGAATTCGCTAGCCTTGAAAGGGCGACAGGCTGAGTCAATCTATTGGGTGTTAGTTCAACGAATTGATATAGAAGTTAAATCGGAAAAAGGAACAATATATTGTTGGTTAAAACTGAAATTGTGGACGTAATTTGTGGATAGAAGAATATCGGTTTCTGAAATTTGTAAGTTGTTGTGGTGGACGTCTTAATAGGTGATGTCCTTTGTTGGGGCTTGTGATACGCCTCTGTTATCTGTCTGACTGTGAGTTACAGTGTGTCTGGAGAGGAGATCAGTCAGGTAGGATGGGGCCAGGTTATGGAGGACTTTGTAGGTCAAGAGGAGGATTTTGTACTGGATTCTCTGGGGAATGAGGAGCCAGTTTCAGTTATAATGACGGGGGTGATGTGGTCACGGGTCCAGGAATGGGTAAGTAGACGGGCAGCGGAGTTCTGACCGCATTGGATTATTGAGGTTTGGTGATTATTGATGATTATCAAGGGTGAACCATAGAGAAGGCTGTCTTTGTGATCTGTTTGGTGTATTTGGCGAAGGAGAGGGTTTGGTCAAAGATGGTGCCAAGATTCCGGTTGTGAGTGGAGGCGGATACTGGGAAACCGTCGATGTTGGGGGCAAGGTTATGGGTGGATTTGGTAAGCGGTTTTGGGTAAATGAAGATTAATTCAGATTTATTATAGTTAAGTTTGAGGAAGTCGATTTGAAGCCAGGATTTTATTTCAGTGATGCAGTTTGTCAGGAGCTCAATTTGGTGGAGATGAAAGCTGGATGTCATCAGTGAAGCAGTGGAATTGGAGACCATGGTGCATTGGTCATGGTGCACAATGGATTAAGTGACCGAGGGGGGATAGGTACAGGATGAAGAGGAGGGGGCCAAGAACTGAACCTTGAGGGGGAGTGACTTGTGGTGATTAAGTTGTTGTAGATGCTGTCAATTTTGCTTTGGAAGAATGAAAGGAAGGAGATGCAGTTTTCTACTGTGAAGGACTGGTGGTGGTATTCAGGGGGTTGAGGAGTTTGTTCGTAGTTGTATTTGAGGTTGTTTGTTCACGTTGTAGAGTTTGTTTATTTATTTGTTTGTTTATTTAGTTTGTTTTATTGTAGAGAAGAGTGCTTTTGGGTTTTCCGGAGCCAGAGTGGATAATTTGAGAGTAGCAGGCGGAGCGGAAGGGGGCATCTTTGTAGTGCTGTAGGTGGTCCTTGTAGGCTTGGGAGTGAATTGTGAGACCTGTTTTATTGCGGAGTCTTTCAAGTTGGCGAGCACGAGTTTTCATCAGGTGGAGTTCAGGGTAAACCAGGGAGCAGAATGGGTGGAAGAAACTGATTTGGGTTTCATAGGCGCAAGCTGGTCTAAGCAGGGTGAGGAGGATGGTGTGATTGATGATGTCAAAGGCGGTGCTGAGGTCGAGGAGGATGAGAATGTTGAGGTTGCCGGCGTCAGAGGAGAGAGAAGGTCATTGGTGATTTTGAGGAGAGCAGTTTCAGTGCCGTGGTTGAGGCGGAATTCGGGTTGGAATGTTTCATACAGGTTATTGGCAGAGAGGTGATGTTTGAGTTGTGGCCACAGAGCGTTCCAAAACTTTGACAGAAAGGGTAGGTTGGAGATGGGTCTGAAGTTATTTAGGGAGTCAGGGTTTAGTCCAGGTTTTTTCCAGAATGGGAGTGAAGTTTCACGAGGTTTTGGGAAATCGGTATGTGAAGCTGGATTAAGTTTGAGTGGTTATTACATATGCTCTGGGTCCATGTGGTTAATGTGATGTGACTTTAAAAAAATGAATTGGAATCGCTGTAAACAGTGTAGATGGAAAAAAAAAAAAGAGATAGACAGGGACAATGTGCTGCTTGGTGAGCCATGGAGATGGATTGGATGTTTTGTTGTTGGTTGTCTGGGAGTTCGGTTGTTGCTTGCCAAAGGTTTCTGTGTGGTGGACACACTTGTTGTCTGTTGTCTTGTGTGACGTGGGTGAAGATGGGCCAGAGGCTGAAACAACCTTGTAGGGAATTCTTGTAGGGAATTTGGAAACCGCGAGGTGTCCTCACGTCCGCGGGTTCAGTGATAAAGAATTTGGAAGAATTTGGAGAGATAAAAAGATAAAGAGATAAAGAATTTGGAGGCCACCAAAGGGCGGACACTGACGTTGCTCGGGGCAACGCAAGGGTGGACAGGAAGGGCCGCCAACCCATGGATAGGATGCACAGATTGTCAAAAGGATAGGATGCACAGATTGTCAACACATACCACCAAAATTAGGGCAGGAATAGGGAGTTGGTTGAGAATGCCGGCGATAACTCACCGATGTGTGTCCCTGTGTCTGTCTGGTCGCCTAGCAGGCCATGGAGTTATATTTCTGAAACATGGATTTCAAAGAGGCAGGTGTGTGCCCTGAGAAAATTTTTGATGGGTCTGATGGATTTTTGGATGGATGGGTTTGATGGATTTTGATGGAGCGGGCACTTTTGATGGGTCTTTCTGTGTAGATGTTGTCGCGTGACAGGGCTGCTGTTGTGTGGACTGGGGAACGAGGGCGGCGTAGGTGACGTGAGGGGAATGCCACGCACTGCGACCGTCTCCCCCCAAGACCGAGGTTGTCGGGGACATGAGTGGGATGTCGATTGCAGTGATGTGGGATGTCGATCACAACCTGACGATGTTGTTCGTGGAGGAGGTCTTGTGTTAAAGTTGGGACGCGTTGCTGGGGATCTGGGTGGCTGGCACCCCGTGTGGTTGGGGGTTGCAGGTTCACAGAAGGAGGTTGGAATCCAGTGTTATGTTCGGAGCACGCAAGGCTGAGCAGGATGGATTGCCATTGGGACGTGTTCTCAAATGATTTTATCAAAATGATGGCTCCTGAGTAAGGGGAGGGAGCAGGGAAAAATATTCACTGTAACAGGTGTTGTTAAACTGTTTGTCTGCATGAGGATGGCAGAGTTGGCCTTCGAGACTCATGTGAGTTGTGTCTGGAGGCAAGGTTCGGGAGGGAGTGTGAAGAAGGAAGGACAAAGGGTTGTAAAAAGTTGATGGTAAGGCAGGGTATAAGGGAAAGTGGTTGTGAAATGCTGTCTTAGTGATAAGGAAGTGTTGGTGGTTGGCCTGCACTGGGAAGAGTGTGACAATGAATGGAAGGTTGTGGCTTTTATTTGACAAAATGGTGCTAGGTTGCCACAACACAGGTTGGGGCTGGTGCAGATGGGATCACGGCTCTGCAGACCAGGTGAGCAGAACTCCACCAGGTACGCTGGAATCACATCAGTTGAATTATTGCTCGGAAAGGAAGGTATTTTCGGAAATTGGTGAAAGTAAAAATAACATTTGAATTTCCAGACATGACGCAGGAAATGCAGCTATAAATAGAGATGAGGTAACTAAATGCCAATTGGTGGGCAGGGGGGCTAGGATTACTAATCAAGGATTTAGTCCTTGCATGTGTGAGCAAATGTTCCACAGGATGAACCCAAATGAACCTCCGGCTGTCGACGTGACTGCGGACCCTGGAACGACGACCCGAACGAGCCACTGAGCAGCAATGATGAGATCTCCGCGTCTGAAGAATGTTCTTCCATTTTATTTTGAAAATGATTTTGATTATACTGAAAAATTGAATTTGGACCCGGATGTGGACTTGCTTTTCACGGACCCAGTCTAGTAATTCTCTTGTCACTTATGTCTCACGAGCTCACAGCAGTTCAACCCTTGCTGTCCCAGCCCTGGATTTTGACCCAACTCCGGACCCAAGTGCATTGCAGGGCCCGCCTGCCAGGAAACCGATTATCCTGGATCCCAACATGTCGCATGCAGACGCAAACGACTACTTAAAGGAAGTTTCTCTCTTTTTCATGGAATGTAAGGCTCTGACTGCTGGTCTTCTAGGCTGCAGGTCTAAGCCACTTGATACTAATGTTGATATGTACTCCCCGGCAGAACGACGGCACATTAAAGGTCTTATGAACATGGAGATCGATTGAGCGCCGAAGATTCATAGGGACTGCACCTGCAAACACTTGGGCGAGCTCTCGCTAGAGGAGGGTCCCGGCTGCACCTCCGTGGCCAAAGGGTGGGCCGGGAGACCTTCTCGAGTGTGGACCCCTGTGGGACCAGTCGTCTTCGTTTTGGATCCGACGCGCCATTGGATAAACATGTTTCTATGGCCAACACACACACACACACACACACACACACACACACACACACACACACACACACACACACACACACACACACACACACACACACACACACACACACACACACGCGCGCGCGAATCGTCCTGCTGGGTGCTATGCGAGGTGCTTTGGGTACGGGGCATGTCCACTGGGGCCGCATTCGCGTGGTATTTTCATTGACTGTCTCCCTACCTTGATTTAATAAAGGCCCTTTTTTTGGCTCGTAGATAGCGTTGTATCTTTGATCCAAGAGGACGGTATGTGGGGGTTCAGACCCCCCCCCCACCTCCCCCCTTGTGTTCTATTATCGTTTGACCTATTACCAAGTATAAACAAGAAAATGTTCTGTTTTTGATTGATTTCTGTATACTCATAATACTTTCATGTTCTTTGTAAACCTGTTATCCCAGTATTAGGCTAAAGATGTTGCTCAATTACCAAAAATAACTAATTTGTATGTGTTGCTTTGTAAACCTTATCCATTATATTTCCTGTTAAAGAATTAAGTTACTGTGATGGCATGTTCTCTTACTGTCGAAATGTTCTTTGGAAACTTGTTATAAAAAGTTATATGCTTTGTAAATCCAGACCCTGATGATATAATCCCTCTGTGAAGACCAACCTATCTTTCCCAGTCCCCCTTAAAGGACTGCGTTATATCACTTTCATGTTTGACATTTTTACGACTTGCTGAACTCCCCCAACAATCTGGTTTCTAGAGAATCGTCAACATGGTTGACCCATGAGTGACACCGAAGACCACTCCGTCCTTCTCTTTGTCTTGAGCTAAAAACCACACCCCAATATTCCCTTTATAAAGTGAAACGACCGAATTATTTCAGAGCATCATGTTGGAATCCTGGTCCTTGTGGGCCTCAGTTTTAAGCATTTTGCTTTCCACCAAGCTTGTGTGATTGATGAATCAAATAAATATCTCAGTTGTTCCTTCTCTCAATCATGAGTCTTGAGTCCTAAGTCACGGATCCATCATATATATATATATATATATATATATATATATATATATATATATATATACATATATATATTGTTGCAGATCTCAGCGCTGGCCTTTCCCCTTACCAAGGGGGTGTTAGTCCCCTTGTCTTTTACTAGCCGACGGGACCTGGGACCTATGACGTCACTCCTGGACAGCGCGAAGTAGGGTCGTAGGACTAATCACAAATACCTAAGTACTCGCGCCGCCCAGAAATGAGGAAATAAGCCCTGCCCGAATCACGGGTGTTGGTGGAAACGCCGAGCGGTAGCGAACCCGTGACCGGAGCCGTTATCAAGGACTAAACCCGATCCAAGCGGTCCTTAATCGTGCCACGCTTACCCAATGGAGAAAATGACTGAAACGGTCGAATTTGGGAAGAAAAGGAATAACATATTTATTTACACTTTGTACAATAAGAAGAAGAATACACAGTGCAGCCTTAAACAGTCTTAACTTATCCCTGGACAAATGGGCCCGTCACACTCAGACACACTCACATGGGGTTGCAGACAAACAGGTCGATGGTCTAGGGATGGCGTCCAGGCAGCTCGCTCTCCGGTCCCCAACTTGCACCGCGAAGCAGATGAAACAGACAGCAGCGGCCGGGAGCTCTCCGCGTGTCGTTTTCGTGCACGGGGTAATTACAGAGCGAATCGGTAGGGCTGGCTTTCGCGGTTACACTCACGGCTCGGCCGCGTATGTAATAAGCGAATAGTTTGTACTGGTTCAATAAACGTGAGCAATGCGCTTCTCCCTTCTCAACTCTATGTCCTTTTCCAACCAGTCCTCTTGATACCAGCGCTTGGCTCCCATCCTCATCAAGTCCTCTTTAAGGGCTTTGTGCAAAGGCTTATATAGCCTTGCTCAGCGAACCTTCCAGCACTTGCTAGATGCGCCCTTACCACGCCCTCTCAAGCCATGCCCTCTCAGCCCTGGTTGGCTGTTGCCCTTACCGTCAACGCCTTTGACATGCTGCTTGACGTGGCCACACCTCGACCTCGCGCTCCTCCCTCTTTCCAGGCCTACCTCGTGTCATTTGACTAGTTTCGAGCGAAACCGAGGGCAGCGAACGCTGCTGGCGGCCAAAGCGTAACAAACTTGAGGGATGCCAAATGGGGCACGGGATCGAGTTTGCCCATGATGGAAATTGGAGGGCGGCCGCAAAATGAAAGGGCCTAAGCTTATTATTTCTTTACACAACGCAGATGTTACTAGTGAAATGGCCTACTCTTACACATACTATGACATAACTAATTCTAATGGGCCTACGTGTTGCTTGTGGACTAACTAGGGGGGGCAAACCTTTAACCTTTAACGATGTCATATGTACAATTCTCAAAACCTCAACACTGCCCCCCTCCTTCGCCAGGCTCGTCCCCGAGCCAACCCACACAAGTGAGCACGACCAGTTTTTAGCAAGGGTCAGGACTACTTTTTAACTTACGTGTGACACTTAGGTGTGGTTGCCCTCTACATTTCATCTAACACCCTGTGTGTGACAGTTTTACAACACTAAATATGTCCCACCTACTGCGTTGTGTACTAACTAACGGATTCACACCCACAACTAACCGAATTACGGAAAGAATTCTCAAACTATACATAAAGCTGGTGGGGAGCATGTTATTTACAAGACTACTCTAATTATTTACAGTTCTACAACCCAACACCTGTTCTTTTGTGGGGGATAAATTTTTGGAACAGAGAAACACAGAATGCACTGCACCAATACACCATAATAAATGCACCAAAATGCACAATCATGCACAATCATAAAAATTGCACAACAAATGTCAATAATAAATGGCACATTTGCTGCTTGGCTGCTGCTTGGCTGCTGCGTCTTGCGTATTCCTGCTTCGTCTTCGGTGTGCCATAATAAAACTTGAGATCTTCCTTCCTGACACACCGGAATAAATTAAAAGTGCACAAACCGTGTCCGCTTTTTTATTATTTGCAGGGCCATCTCATGGTCCATCTGCGTGACTTTTACACCACTTAAAACCAGTGGTCCGCAGGGCAAGATAATGCTTGCAGCAAAAGGTCTGCTCCAGCAAAGGTGCCAGGCCACAGAACGTGTGGTCCATTCGGTGTACTGGTGCAGCACGAGGTAGCAGAGTGCAGCTGCACAGGTGTAGCAAAGTGCAGCCACACAGCTCAGGGTACCTACACACTCCCCTCAACAAAAATATGGGTCCATGGGTGGGGAGGAAAGACAAAGCAGAGAGGCAGCGGAGGAAAGGGCGCAAAGGTACACACCATACAAGGCAATGCAACATGAGGAGCACGGGCGAGCGAGCGGAGAAAGCTCGTCCCTAGCCGTACGTAACCCCCCATGTCAGCCTACACTACCCTTGCCCTTCCCCGTATTTACACTTCCTTTACAAATTCGCCTCTACATCTTGTCTCTTCTGTCCCCCCTCTACGCCAAATTCGTCAGCCAATCCCTCCCAAGAAGGAAGAGATGGAATAAACACAATGTCAAACTCATGTCATGATGCGTCTCACATTCCAAATAGCTCACAAAACCCCGTGTGGAGTCCTGTCACCTTGGTGAGTGGATGTGGATGGTGCGAAGAGATTTTCATCCTAACTATACTCTAATAACATTAACTCTTAAACGACCCGGGGTCATGCCCTGCCAATTGGCATATTTAAACTATGCGGTTCTAAAAACCAATTCCCATTGACCCACCCTGTGGTGCTCTTCCAATTTGGGTCTCACTCCCAAATTTTTCACTACTGTGCCTTCGCACAATTTCGGGACTGTGTCAGTGTGTCGTGTGGCTCCACCAGCAGGTCCAACTACCTGTGCACCTCCGCCACTGAAGTCGCCACCCGAGCTTACCATGCTCCTTACAACTACCCTAACTCGGCGAAGGCCCCTCCTGGCTCTCTCACCCCTCTGATGCCCTCTCTGGCATTGGGCTACCCGGGTCCTCTCCTAGGATCCTCGGGCCCCACTGAACACTACTCTGACTCTACCTGGCTCCCAGAGCCTACCTGCAGCCTCACCTGGCCGACAGACTACCGGTGGCAGAGTGCCCCAAACACTATACTCACCAACAGGCCCACACGCCCAGCCATTTCCACAGACATATGCACCCATCAAAGCACTTCACTGCTACTTCCTGCACCACAGGTGTCAATATCCAATAAATTTACCTAAACCCTCTACCTAACTTTAAACTACCCTCCCCGGGTATTCGTGAAGGGGTCCATCATCCCCCATCCACTCCTTCACAACATGCACTCCACACCACTCATTCCACACCATTTACTCCACACCATTTATTCCACACAACTGTTCCCCCACTTGCACACCATGCAAGTCAATCACTCAACACACTTACACACATCCTAAATACACCACTTATACACTTTCTCTGGTCATCCCCGACCAATGCCTCATTTGCGCAAGTTCATCCACAAACAATTTCATTCAATTCCTCATTTGCACATAAATCTCAAGCTCATCCTCACACACACAGCATCATCTCACTAACTACTTCCCTTTAATACTCGTGCTTCCCGTCTTCCCTTACACGAAGCACTTCCCTCGTCATTAACATCCATCTAATCTCTCTACGTCCCCTCTACTTGTACAAATGTCTCTACTTAAATCTTGTCCCTATTGTCATCTCTAAATCCCTAACAATACCCTAGCCCGCCCTCGGCTAGTTTTCACTGCCATCCCCATAATCTAAAGCTCATGTGCCCCATGAATGGTAAAGCTACCATTCGCCAATGCCATTACTATCTGTCCACTATACTGGAGCCTCTCGGTGCGGAAATACATCGCCGTTACAGCTCGGCTTCGAAAAGCCGAGCAATGCATGCGGGTGGTTTGTCTCCTGTAGGTTGGGTCCGTCTGGCATTTTCGATTCTGGGGAGGAGGCATGCTTGGGCCGAGGTTCCAGGTGCCATCCCGGCGCAGAGCCTTTCAGTCTCCGGCACGATAGCCCAGCCTCCCCCGGTTAGAGCACCGCGCCCGCCAGGGGGCGAAAGTCCGACCCCTCCTTCCTCCCCTCAAACTGTGCCAGTTGCCTCTTTCGCCATGGCATGGCACCGACCATAAAGGGCGGGGCCCGGCACAAATCGTGCATGCCACCGCGGCAACGATCCCCGCCGGCCCCTGCAGCACAAAAAAGCGCACCACATCCCGAGAGCTCGCATCGGCTATACGTCGGCCTAAACGCTAACCCCCTGGTCTGCGTCGATGCCTGAATCGCATTCTCACACCGAGGCGCTCCAGCGCCTCCCATACACTCCATTATCACACACTCCTCGGTTACACACTCCGTAACACACTTTGCCATCGCACACCCTCGCGTACACTCTCCCGTTACATCCTCTGTAACACCTACCGGTGTGCACTCCTGCACATACCCAATCACGCGCTCCGGTGTGCACTCCCGCAAACTCTCTCTGGCCATCGCACACTCTATATCACACTCCGTTCCACACTCCATTTCACACTCTTCTTCAACACACTCCTCCCACAAACACTCCATTATACCCTCGGTTTCACACTCGCGCTTCGGTGCCGTTCGCACATGCGTGCCATTCGCTTTCGTACAGCGCACCACGGACCTTCCACGAGTGCCCGGGTGACGTCGGGATCCCAAGCGCGCAAAAAATGTTTTCGCGCCAAACACTTTCCATCTGTGTACACGCTCCTACTTACCTTTGGGATTCTCTTCTCCTCCAACCGCACCTGCAAACTTTCATTGGGGTGAGGCAGCACGACATCACGATGCGAACACAGACTTCATGCGCATTCCATTTCCTTCTTTCGACGACCGCCGGCGTCAATAAAATTTTATTTTCCAATTCGGCAGCCGTCGGCTTTTCCATACCCCGAGTCGCAATTTCTACCCCGGTCAACTTAACTGCGCTCTGCTCCAGCTCGCTTTCCCCGCGTTCCTCAAATCGCGTTACCTCGTCGCGTACCCCTGCGACCTCTTCGCTCAACCTGCGTCTTATGTCCTTCCCTGCCTCTTTTATTTCCCGGGTGTATCTGTCACTTTGGGCATCCATTCGATTAACCAACTGATCCCCCATTTTTTTCATTTCCTTCTTAAATAGAGCCATGAACAACTGCATGTGTTTAAACGTTGGTACAGCGGGCGCGGCCCTCGTCACCATGTGTGAGGCGCCGCCATTTTCTTCCACCGCTACCTCTACTGCTATACCCTCATTAATGCTCTCCCCTTCTTCCCATTCTTCCCGGGGATCCTGGGTCATCGATTCCAATTCCTCCTCGACCTCCTCATTTACCCCCACCGGCAACCGACTGTCTTGGTTATCCATGGCACGATTTTAAATTTGGATGTTAATAATTAAATTTCGGCCGCTCGTAATTTTGAGTGCATTAAGCGCACTTCGGCTCCAATCCCACTCCCCTGACACCAATTGTTGCGGATCTCAGCGCCGGCCTTTCCCCTTACCAAGGGGAGGGGGGGGGTTAGTCCCCTTGTCTTTTACTAGCCGACGGGACCTGGGACCTATGACGTCACTCCTGGACAGCGCGAAGTAGGGTCGTAGGACTAATCACAAATACCTAAGTACTCGCGCCGCCCAGAAATGAGGAAATAAGCCCTGCCCGAATCACGGGTGTTGGTGGAAATGCCGAGCGGTAGCGAACCCGTGACCGGAGCCGTTATCAAGGACTAAACCCGATCCAAGCGGTCCTTAATCGTGCCACGCTTACCCAATGGAGAAAATGACTGAAACGGTCGAATTTGGGAAGAAAAGGAATAACATATTTATTTACACTTTGTACAATAAGAAGAAGAATACACAGTGCAGCCTTAAACAGTCTTAACTTATCCCTGGACAAATGGGCCCGTCACACTCAGACACACTCACACGGGGTTGCAGACAAACAGGTCGATGGTCTAGGGATGGCGTCCAGGCAGCTCGCTCTCCGGTCCCCAACTTGCACCGCGAAGCAGATGAAACAGACGGCAGCGGCCGGGAGCTCTCCGCGTGTCGTTTTCGTGCACGGGGTAATTACAGAGCGAATCGGTAGGGCTGGCTTTTGCGGTTACACTCGCGGCTCGGCCGCGTATGTAATAAGCGAATAGTTTGTACTGGTTCAATAAACACGAGCAATGCACTTCTCCCTTCTCAACACAGTGTCCTTTTCCAATCAGTCCTCTTGATACCAGCGCTTGGCTCCCATCCTCATCAAGTCCTCTTTAAGAGCTTTGTGCAAAGGCTTATATAGCCTTGCTCAGAGAACCTTCCAGCACTTGCTAGATGCGCCCTTACCACGCCCTCTCAAGCCATGCCCTCTCAGCCCTGGTTGGCTGTTGCCCTTACCGTCACCGCCTTTGACGTGCTGCTTGATGCGGCCACACCTCGACCTCGTGCTCCTCCCTCTTTCCAGGCCTACCTCGTGTCATTTGACTAGTTTCGAGCGAAACCAAGGGCAGCGAATGCTGCTGGCGGCCAAAGCGTAACATACTTGAGGGATGCCAAATGGGGCACGGGATCGAGTTTCCCATGATGGAAATTGGAGGGCGGCCGCAAAATGAAAGGGCCTAAGCTTATTATTTCTTTACACAACGCAGATGTTACTAGTGAAATGGCCTACTCTTACACATACTATGACATAACTAATTCTAATGGGCCTACGTGTTGCTTGTGGACTAACTAGGGGGGGCAAACCTTTAACCTTTCATGATGTTATATGTACAATTCTCAAAACCTCAACAATATATATATATATATGTATATATATATATATATATATATATATATATGTATATATATATATATATATATATATATATATATATATATATATATATATATATATACATACATATATATATTTTTTCATATATACATTCTAGTTTATTTGTATTAACATTAAACTGGTTTATTTTGTGTTTAAAACGCTAAAAATTAAAAAATAACATGCATTTGTAGTGTTGACTCGATCATGCACATCTTTGTATTGGATTTAAAAAACATGTTACTAACTTCAGGACGAACACTTACAAAGATCCTTGTCATAAGGTCAACTCGAGCATTAATTAGTAGACGACTAGCGATTCCTGTCAATGCTTGACTGCTCAAGTCGGATAACAAGGTCATGGAGATGCCCCTTGCATCAAATTATCTTACAAAGACAATATTTCACGCTGATCATACAAAGTAACCATTAAATTGATGGTTGAATATTGTAATAATGTGGATTCATGCAAGATAAGGAGGGAAATCAAACCTAAACAAGAAAGAGCAATCAGAAATGGAGATTTATGTTCATAGAGCACACAAACAGACCTTTACGGTTTAATTGTATTGATTCACATTCCAATCATATGCATTTTATAGACGTACTCACATTCCAATTGTACGTACTCTATAAACATACGCACATACTAATAATACATGCCCTACAGATTAAAACACATTCCTAATGGCATGTACTTTATTGACATACTCACATTCTTAATTGATTTTGATGTACCGCAATTACTTTATTGCTCTGTCAAATTTTATGAATTTACACCAAACTTCCAGTCTGCACCTACCAATATGTATGTGCTAAAGGGTTGTTAATTGATTTTTTTTTCTTCAACCTATATCTTCAACTTAAATTGCCTATAAAATGTAATTTCACAAACACGACAAATAAATTTGTGCAAAATAATTATTTGTATTATGATTGGTGTAAATCATGACAACACAGCAAGTCATGTAGTGATTATCCTCAGCTAAAACAAGCCCATTCTTCTGTCACTCACTCACCGCAGGCAGGTAGGTGGTCTTTCTGTCTTCTACCGACTCCTCTCCGGCCTTGCACCCCCAGCTCTCTCTGTGCTCTGTCCCCCAAATATTCCTACAGGTCGCACAAGATCTGCCAGCAACCCTCTGATGGTTAAACTGCCGAAATCCCGGCTCTCTGCTCACCTTCACTCTTTCATTCCTCTTTTCTCCCGCCTCTGGAACAAACTCCCTCACTCCCTTCAATCCCACTCCTCCCTCCAGGTCTTTAAAACAGCTGTTCACCACCATCTCTTATCTTCCCCCATCCAAAACCTTGATCTTTTCTACCCCCGCTAATTCACCCCAGATCCACCTTGTTTGAAATTCCAACTTCTTTCCTGGAAGTCCTGGCAGTGTCCATATGTTTTATACCTCTCCCACTGCCCCCTTCCCACGCCCCCCCCCCCCCCAAAGCCCTCGCCCTCTCTCAGATCTCTCGATGTCTCCATGTCTCTCGGTCCCTGCTCTCAAATGTTGTGTTTGTGTCCTTCCCCCTCTCTCCACATCTTGTCTACCGCTCCCGATGTTATATGTTTTATGTGTCGGTTTGTCTTTCTGTGTGATTAATGTTCGCTCTTTCACGAGCCTCGATCTTGTATACAAAAAAAAAAAAAAAAAAAAAAAAAAAAACGACGCGTGGTGAGGCGAGTATAGCGAGCCGAGCCAAGCTAGTTTTTATATATGTACATATGTACTTACTTTTTCCACATGCGAAATTTGCATTTATGTTTATTTAAATTATACAATGAGCTACAAAATGAAAATGTTTCATGATATTTGTTATATTATATCACCTTTATCTGTCAATATTGTTGAAATGAAGATCAAATAGCTGTATGTTGAAATATGTTGAAAAAGTCAAAACTTTACATGGGGTGTACTTACTTTTTCACGTGACTGTCTATATATACTAACAGGAGTATCCGGCGTTGCCGGGAGGGAGGGGCCAGGAGGCAGAAGAGGGACGGGTGAGGAAGGGAGTGGGGAAAGTGAAGGGGGTTCATCACCTTTTCGTTGAATATATGCTGGTGAATGTGCCATTCATCACGTTTCTGAGATAAGTGTGATGACGATTTGGAAGAAGAAGAAGCCTGACTACCAACTCCGTACACTTTCGGAATTGTTTGATTTATTTGTGTTTAAATGTCTGGTGATTGCTTTGTATTTATTTATGTGAATGTGTACTTGTATATAACTGTCATTAATTTAAAAAGGCTTCGGCACTCTCGAGCGATTTTTTTTTTAATCCAAAAAAACTAACTTTGTTTTGGCCTAAAACACTCCCAGGCACTCACTGATTAACCTCTGAAAGTTTGACAAAGATCAGTTCAGCCATCTCTGAGAAAAATGGTGACAGACAGACAGACAGACCAACAGCTCTCTTGTATAGTAGAAGACATATACATATATATATATATACATACACACACAAATGCACAGTATAAATATGCACAATAAATATTTATAAACACACACACACACACACACACACACACACACACACACACACACACACACACACACACACACACACACACACACACACACACACACACACACACACAAAGATTTAGTTATCTGGTAATGAGAACTTTCTGCTGACATTCATAAGAAAAACACATAGGACAACTTATTATAAAAATGGAGGCCAGAGGCTGCTTTGTAATATTAAAAACAAATTAAACTTTCATAGATTCTCTTCATCATAATCATTTACACATTCCAGATGCACGCACTATGCTGTCGAGCAGAAAGCATGAATTTTTTTCCCGCTGATAATTTATTCCAGACCTGTGATGGAGACGTCATGATGAGCTGTTGAAGCGGCTCTTAGCCGGGGCAGGAAAGTGACTGTGCTCTGGGGCACCTTGGCTTACTCTTTGTGAAGGACCTGTAAATTGATGCGGAAGTCCATTTCATAAATTATGGCACATTTTCAACGTCAGGCTTTTGGCCTGCAAATCATAAGAGTGGCAATTTCCCTCCGTAATTGAACACAGAAAGGGACAACTCAAAAGTATGTCCGAGCTACGAGGTGAGTCCATTTTATACATTTTGCAAATAATTAATATATTAATATCCAGGCAATATTCATGCTCTACCCAGCTTAGTCACCGATATATTCTGCAGATTTCAGTGTTTGACACACATCAATGACAACAAATTGTGTCCTGAAGGAAAAAATACAAAATTTCAAAATGAAATGTTTGACTCGACTTTGTACAGGTAGTAAAATAAGGTTCTGTTATTAGTCAGGTTCACTATGTCAATAAATTATATTTCGTTCAAAATCATGGTAGATTAGCAAACCTATACATTTTTGGAAAGGTTATAGCATAAGGAAACGAAAAATCAATGTTTACATTTGGAGAGATACCTGTATGGCGGCCATTTTGGATTTTCAAAATGGCCACTGTAAAATACATATTTTGTTCTATTTCTGCCTCTAATTACCCTAAAAACTTTTTAAAATATACTAAACCTATATTTTCAGGGACAAGGAATCCAATGAAAGTATCAAATTAGTGCTATGGGGAATGGTAAGACACGAATCAAAGGTTTTGAATTGCAAAATACTGTCTTTATATTCGCGATAAGTTGCATAATCAAATACATGTTATCATTTTGTACAGGCAGTTAATAACATCAAAATGTGTCACAATAATTCATATCGCCAAACATACACAGGCAGTCAGCAAAATCATATATACACATGCAGTCAGTATAACTTCACATCTACACGGGCAGTCAATGACAAAATATACACAGGCAGTCAATGGCATCAAACATACACGATTACAGAATATGCCATTTAGAGTTCGTCATCACTGTCCTGTGTGTCGTATCCGACAATATAGTCCGCATCGTTTTCACAGTCCGTTCCACACAAGCAAAGGTCGGTCAAATTGATTGGCAAATCGAATTGGTCGAATGGTCGATCGAATCGAATTCGATGAATCGAATCGAATCGAATCGATCGAATTGGTCGAATGGTCGATCGAAGCGATTGGTCGAATGGTCGAATTGATCGAATGGAATTGGTCGATTGGTCGAATTGGTCGATCGAAGCGATTGGTCGAATGGTCGAATGGTCGAATTGGTCGAATGGAATTGGTCGATTGGTCGAATTGGTCGAATTGGTCGATCGAAGCGATTGGTCGAATGGTCGAATGGTCGAATTGGTCGAATGGAATTGGTCGATTGGTCGAATTGGTCGAATTGGTCGAATCGAATTGGTCGGAATTGGCAAATGTAAACATTGATTTTCAGATTTTCCATGTAATAACGTTTCCAAAAATGTATAGGTTTGCTAATCTACCATGATTTTGAACGAAAAAACATAGTGAACCTGACGATATGTATGTGGTCTCCACCTCAAGCACTCAACCGTAACTGGCATGAAGACTGAGCCTGACAGAGACCACCCGTGGATGAGCGTAATTTGAATGGGAATCATGCCTGAGTGGTGATTAACATGTTGCCATATTCTGATCAAGGTGTTTTCCCAATTGATTATTAAAGATTACAATTTTAACAAATGGATTACCCAAGGGGTTCTCAATTAACCAAATCGGTAGATACTGGAAAGGATGGCAGGAACTAACATTTATGCAGGGTTGGGAAATATGTGATTGAATAAAGGCACAAGATAAACATGGATAGAATCATAGATAGGGACAGTGCAGGCCAATGAAAGGCCCCTTTCCGAATGAGTCCTTAGAGGATCGGCATATCTTCCTCTTCCCACTGGTTGCGTGCCACAACATTGACGTGGGGATCGCCCAAAGCTTCTCCCTCACCCAGCTCCTACCCGGTCAGACATGAGACACGGAACTGGACATCCTTGACCTCTGTAATATGAAACCGGCCAGGGCCCATCTCCAGCACGGGCCACACAATGGACAATTATTCCCATCTATGTGCAGGGGCGGATCCAGGATTTTAGGTTAGGGGGGCTGGAAGTGCAAAGAAATTACATTGTATTGAAAAAGATAATTTTGCTGAGCAGAGCAAGGGGAACATTTTTTGTGTGTGTTTCTTTTTGTCATAAATTCTAAAGACTATTCTAAATAGACAAATAATGCTCGAATACACTTGAAAATAAGTACTCTGGTGAAAACACTTTTTCTCAAAACTCAACATTTATTGCAATTTTTATCCCATGATAAAAATCCAATTGACTGAAAAGCCAACGTTGCATATCATGAAGTAAATGGCATAATGATCAGTATCACAACAAATCAATTGTTGCTACGTAAACTGCAACGGTAACGGTAACAAGAAAGCGCAATCAGAAATTGGAGACCCTCGCCAGGATGTGTTTTCAGTGGTTTTTAAGGCTTTTGTGTTAAAAACAAATATGGCGGCCGAACCATATGACTGATGACGTCATCATTATTATTTTTTGTCCACCAATTTATACCTAGATGACGCTCAAGAAATTTCATCCTGATCGGATGAAGTTTTGTAGTTGTCGAATTAGGACATCATAATGGAGGCACCGATGACATCCTTACGCTCGCCTGAAAAGAGGGTATTGAAGGAGCTGTGCTCCCACGTAATCAGAAGAATGGACGCGACAAAAAGCTGGAATTCGTCCGAGTTTCTTTATTGTCACAAAACAACTCGGGTACTCTGAAAAGCCCGTTTATCGGGCAGCAATATATATACACACATTATCCCGGAGCGTTTGCCCGGGAAAGGCGAGAGGGGGCGTGGCCGGGCGTCCCGGACACGGCCTGGCAAGTCGAGAGCGGGTGTGGCCGGGCGTGCCCAGGCATGCCCGGGCATGCCCGGGCGTCCCGGCCGAGGCCTGGCAAGTTGAGCGCGGGCCTGCCCGGGCATCCTGGACGAGCCCGGCATGGTGATCGCTCTGCGTCCTTGGTAGGTGCAAGGCGATTGTGTAAACCCAGCGGTAGCCGCTACACACGTCCCCCCAGAATCGACTTGCACCGGCAGGGTCAATTTGAGGGGGGTCCTGATGACCCGGCCGAAGCGACCCCTGGCGGGTCGTGGGGGGGGGGGGGTCCGGTGTGGTGGTGGGCGGTCGAGTGGGGGGCACCGTGGACGGGGGGCGGCCTCGCCGCGGCGGAAGGGCCAACCGTGGTGGTTGGTCGATGTCCACGTGCGCCGGCTTGAGGCGGTCCACCGCAATCCGGTCCGACCTGCCGCCGATGTCGATGACGAATGACTTGTCGTCCTGTCGCAGGACCAGGAAGGGCCCGTCGTACGGCGGCCGGAGTGGCCCCCGATGTGCGTCATGACGCACAAAAACGTACTCCGCTGTGCGAAGCGCTGGGGGGACATTGGACTGGGGGTCACCATGGTGGGATGTTGGCACGGGGGCGAACCGTCGGGCGGACTCCTGGAGGTCCGAGCGCTGGTGAGCTGCGGACCAGTGACTGGTAGCGTCGGGCACGAATTCACCCGGGATGCGTAGCGCCTGGCCGTAGACAAGCTCGGCGGTGGATGCCCGGAGGTCCTCCTTGGGGGCCGTGCGGAGGCCCAAAAGGACCCACGGCAGCCGGTCGGCCCAACCGCCGTCTTGAAGGCCGGCCATGAGCGCGGCCTTCATGGAGCGGTGGAATCGCTCGCACAACCCGTTGGGTTGGGGGTGGTAGGCCGTAGTACGGTGGAGCTTGACCCCCAGGTTGCGGGCGACCGCGCCCCACAGCTCGGAGGTGAACTGCGGTCCGCGGTCCGACGAGATGTCCGCCGGTGCGCCGAAGCCGGCGACCCAGGTGGCGATGAAAGCCTGCGCCATGTCGGCGGTGGTGGTGGAGACGAGGGGAACGGCCTCCGGCCACCTGGTGGTCCTGTCCACCATGGTGAGCAGGTGTGTGAACCCCCGTGATGGGGGGAGGGGGCCCACCAGATCCACGTTGACGTGGTCGAAACGTCGTTCGGGCACGGTGAAAGGTGCCAGCGGGGCCTGGGGGTGTCGGTGGACCGTGGCCTGTTGGCAGGCTGTGCAGGTGCTGGTCCAATCGCGGACGTCCCGTCGAAGGCCGTGCCAGACGAATCGCGCCGACACCAGCTTCTGGGAAGCTTTCGGGCCCGGGTGGGAAAGGCCGTGGAGGGAGGCGAAGATGCGGCATTGCCAGGTAACCGGAACGATGGGGCGAGGCTGGCCTTGGGAGACGTCGCAAAGCAGGACAGTGTCCGCGAAGGGGATGTCGGCCAGGCGGAGGCCCGTGTCCACCGCCCGGAGGGCTTGCACTGTGGTGTCGGTGGTTTGGTCTGCCGCCATAAGTGCGAAGTCCACGCCGAGGTGGACCGCGTTCGCGCTGGCCCGAGAAAGACAGTCGTCCATGGCGTTGTTTTTGCCGGCGACGTGCCGGATGTCCGTGGTAAACTCCGACACGGCGGAGAGGTGGCGCTGTTGGCAGGCCGACCACGGCTCCGTGACCTTGGCCATTGCGTAAACCAACGGCTTGTGGTCGACGAACGCCGTGAAGGGTCGGCCCTCCAGGAGGTGGCGGAAATGGCGAAAGGCCAGGTGTAGACCGAGGAGCTCACGGTCAAATGTGCTATATTTGAGATCGTTCGGCCAGAGCTGCCGTCTGAAAAAAGCGAGTGGCTGCCAAACCCCGTTCACCCATTGCTCATGTACGGCGCCCACCGCGTAGTCGGAGGCATCCGTTGTGAGGGCGATGGGAGCGTTGAGCACCGGGTGAGCGAGCAGTGTTGAGTCGGCGAGGGCCTACTTTGAGCTTTGGAAGGCCGCGTCCATTGCTGCGGCCAGACGATGTCGTGCTTGGCCGGCTTGCCCCGGAGGGCTTCGTAGAGGGGCCGCATGAGTTGAGCAGCGCAGGGCATGAAGCGGTGATAGAAATTCACCATTCCCAGGAATTCCTGCAGGGCCTTTATGGAGCGGGGACGCGGAAACGTGGTGATGGCCTCGACCTTGGTTGGCAGCGGCACGGCCCCGTTCTTGGTGATGTGGTGGCCCAAAAAATCAACGGCCGTCGTGCCGAAGTGGCATTTGGCCGGGTTGACGATGAGGCCGTGCTCGCTGAGGCGCCCGAACAGTGTTCGGAGGTGGAGGAGGTGCTCGGCCCGGGACGTGCTGGCGACGAGGATGTCGTCCAGGTAAACGAGAGGAATGGCAGGTCACGCAGCATGCCGTCCATCAAGCGCTGGAACGCCTGAGCCGCATTCTTGAGGCCAAACGGCATCCGTAGGAATTCGAATAAGCCGAACGGCGTGATGACGGCTGTTTTAGGGATGTCGGCCGCCCTGACAGGTACCTGGTGATATCCCCGTATGAGATCGATTTTTGAAAAAATGACCCGTCCTGCCAGATGGGCGGAGAAGTCTTGGATGTGCGGGATCGGATACCTGTCGGGGGTGGTAGCGTCGCTAAGGCAGCGGTAGTCGCCACATGGGCGCCAGCCGCCCCCTGGTTTTTGGACGATGTGTAGTGGCGAAGCCGACGCGCTATCGGAGCACCGCACGATGCCGAGGTGTTCCAAAGCGTCGAACTCGGCTTTGGCCACGGCGAGCTTGGCTGGGTCGAGGCGGCGGGCTCTGGCGTAGACCGGCGGGCCCGTGGTTGGTATGTGGTGCTCGATCCCATGTCGTACTGCGACGGCCGAAAACGTCGGCCACGTGAGGGCCGGGAACTCCGTGAGCAGGCGAGCAAACTCGTTCGCCGCCGGGAGGGCGCATGCCAGCTCAGTCGGAGCAGAGCTGCTCAATGTGCATACCAGGGAGCTGAAGGTCTCGGCGTTGATGAGGCGACGCCGTTGGACGTCCACCAGCAGTCCGTGTGCGCAGAGGAAGTCGGCGCCTAGCAGAGCCATGGGCACGCTGGCGGTTACAAAAGTCCAAGTAAAGCGTTGGCCGCCGAAGCAGAGGGTGACGTTGCGTGGGCCGAAGGTGCGGATGGCCGATCCGTTGGCCGCAACCAAGAAGGGGCCGCAAACTGCGGACTGCCTGTCCTGATCGGAGGCGGGTATGACGCTCAGTTGGGCGCCGGTGTCGCACAGGAAGCGCTGTCCGGACGCTTTGTCCGTGATGAAAAGTAAGTTGCCCGTGTGGCCGGCGCTCATGGCTGGTAATGAACGCCGGCCCGGCCGTTTCCCGGCCTGCCGAAGGTGCACGGGGGTCGGCATGTCCGGGCCTTCTGTCCGAACCTGGCATGATAGTAACACAACGCTTGGTCAGGTGGAGGCCCCGGTCGTCGTGCTGGAGGTGGTCGGCTCGGCGTTGCGGCCGTCAATTGCGTCGGCAGTTCGGTCGTCGATCGTGCCGAGTGCTCAGGCGCCATAGGCGTTGCGTCGGACGGCGGTGGGCCCCAGGTCGCTGCTGCAATGCGTTGGCCTGCCGCGGAGATCTTGTCGGCTTCCCTGGCGAGGGCGTGGGGATCCGTGATCGTCGTGCTCGCCAGGGCGAGGCGTACCGGGCTAGGCAGCTGACGGAGGAACAGCTCCCGGAACAGGAATGCCGGAGAGTGCTCGCCGAGCAGCGAAAGCATGTAGTCCATTCGCTCGGACGGGCGCGTGTCGCCGAGCTCGGGCAGGTCGAGCAGGCGCCGTGCGCGTTCCGCCGATGGGAGGGCGAAAGCGTCGAGGAGGAGCTTTTTAATTGCACCGTATTTGTCAGCGGCTGGCGGGCTCTCGAGGAGGCTCAGGGCACGGGCCGCGGTGGCTGAACCGAGCGCTGCTACCACAAGGTGGAAGCGGGTGTCGTCGGCCGTGATGCCTCGCAGGGCGAACAGGGAGTCCGCCTGGGCGAACCAAACCGCCGCGTGAGCCTCCCAGAAGGTAGGCAGTTTAAGGGCAACTGCCGTGTCCATGTCGGTAGGTCACCAATGAAGGAGCTGTGCTCCCACGTAATCGGAAGAATGGACGCGACAAAAAGCTGGAATTCGTCCGAGTTTCTTTATTGTCACAAAACAACTCGGGTACTCTGAAAAGCCCGTTTATCGGGCAGCAATATATATACACACATTATCCCGGAGCGTTTGCCCGGGAAAGGCGAGAGGGGGCGTGGCCGGGCGTCCTGGCCACGGCCTGGCAAGTCGAGGGCCGGCATGCCCGGTCATGCCCGGGCGTCCCGGACGCGGCCTGGCAAGTTGAGCGCGGGCCTGCCCGGGCGTCCTGGACGAGCCCGGCATGGTGATCGCTCCGCGTCCTTGGTAGGTGCAAGGCGATTGTGTAAACCCAGCGGTAGCCGCTACAGTATTGCATTTAAGTCCTTTTGTTACTTGCCGAAATAGATTCCAGCAAGTATGTTGGTTGGTTGGTTTGTTACTTGCCGGAATAGATTCCGGCAAGTATGTTAGTTGGTTGATTTGTCTGTCTGTTTGTGCGCAGTACTACGTCTACATCATCGCACATAGCATCGCCATACTTTACACACATATTTGTCTTGCCCTGGAATTGACTCTGTCCAATTTTTAACTCTCTGGGCCCAAGGCCTCCATTATGATGTCCTAATTCAACAAGTACAAAACTTCATCCAATCAAGATGCAATTTCTTGAGCGCCATGTCGGCGTAAACTGGTGGAGAAAAAATAATAATGATGACGTCAAGTCATGTGGTTCGGCCGCCATATTGGAAAAACCGAAAAACTTTGCACCTCTATTTCTCCGAAAGTGCTGAATAGAGTAGTGCCGTGATGGCGGGAGTGGTTGGCAAATCAAAAAAAAAAAGTACATTCCGGCAAGTCCTCGGTCTCTGACCGATTTTCTAGTCTGTCTGTCTGTTTGTGCACAGTACTATGTCTACATCGTTGCACATAGCATCGCCATACTTTACACACATATTTGCATTGCCCTGGAATAGACTGTGCCCAATTTTTAACTCTCTAGGCCCAAGGTCGAGCTCAAGGTCACCCAAAACGATGGTCACCCAATTTTTTGCGCCTCCCAATTGAAGCCCCGCCCCGAGGGCGGGTACCATTGCTAGTAATATATAATGGCTATACAACAATTTTTACCGCTTTGCTTTGAAGAATGGGAATGAAGGGGGAGGAGCGTGTTAATATGTCTGGTTGAAGGCTTTGGGTGGTGAAGGGGCTTGAAGCCAGATTTTAATCTTATAGCCACCATGTTGGTGCTCGCCGTCACTGCGATGCGAAGTGAAAGACGCCTCAGAGCTGTAACATTCACAATTGCTATGTCGTATGTATTCCAGATATGTGTTTCCTTCATCGTAAAAACTACCAAGGCAACAGTTAAAAGGATTTTGAGCCGATAGGTGTTACGGCTTTGGCAAATCGATGGAGACAGCGATCTGTTAGCTTGCGGCTATGTGTAATTCTCTCATGTAGAGATTAAACCCACATCGTTTGAACTTTGGCAGAGGTCATTATTTACTTTTGATGATCCAAAATGGCCGATAAAAAAGTGCATACTGGCAAGTCCTTGGTCTCTGACCGATTTTTCATCTGTTTGGCTGTTTGTCCGCACAGAATAAATATGATTTTCTCTGCAACTGTTGGTCCGATCGACAGGAAATTTTCACGGTAGGTGCAACTCAACATGTGTAATTTTTTATGATAATTATGACGTCATACGTCACGTGGTTCGGCCGCCATCTTGGAAAAATCGAAAAAAATTGCACCTCTATATCTCGGAAAACGCTGAATAGAAAAAATTGAGACATAGCTCATTGTAAAGAACTCTCCATGGGGAATAAAATATGCTAATGATGATGTCATAGGTGCCTCCATTATGACGTCATAATTCGACAAGTACAAAACCTCATCCAATCCAGATGAAATTTATTGAGCGTCATGTAGGCATAAATTGGTGAAGGAAAAAAAATTGATGACGTCATCGGTCACGTTGTTCTGCCGCCACATTCATTTGTTTTAACACAAAAGCCTTAAAAACCACTGAAAATACATCCTGGCGAGGTTTTGCAATCTCTGATTGCTCTTTTTCTTGTTATTAATATGCGTATGTGGCAGAGATGATGAGATTTTGGTGAAGATCTGGATTCGGATCTGGCTGCTAGAATTTTTAAAGTGATTCTTCACCATTGGGAGACAGGGCCAAAAACAATACATAGCAGGATATCTCAAAAAAGTTGAGTACGGATTTGGACGAAACTTGGCGGACCAGTTGGGTATCTCACAAGGAAGAATCGTTTCAGTTTAGGTGAAGATCTGGATCGGATCCAGCTAGTATAATTTTTTAAGTGATTCTTCATCATCGAGTGATATGGCCAACCAGTCGGAGGTATGCTCTCTACTAAGTGCCATTCAAGTTTACAACTTAAATGGCCGCCAGTCTAGCAGTCGGCCATCTGTGATCAGATCACAAAATAAAGTGAGGTGCATGTGTATTGTGTATGTATGCCATCATCTACTGTGCTTGTGCCAAATTTTAACAATATCGGACCATGCATGTTAAATAAATGTTTGGGGACAGGTTTAAGTAACAAAATGGCTGCCAGTCGGCCATATTCGATACGATCTCGAAAGAAAATGATGTGCATATGTATCCCATCATTCATCATCTGTGACAAGTTTGAACAACCTCGGTAAATGCATGTCCGAAAAATGGTTGAGGACGTGTTCAACATCGGGTCTTTTTTTACAATTAAAATGGCCGCCAGTCAGCCATATTTGATCACATTGCGAAATAATATGGCGTGCATATGTATACCATCATGCATTGTCAAATGTGCCAAGTATGAACAAAATTAGTCCATACATCTCCAAGATATGGCTGCGGGTGGACCAACGGGTGGACGAGACCCAAACGGGAAGCCCCCATTTTGGATAATGGGGGCTGGGCTAATAATCTTGTAGTATATTGTACATCACAATAGTACACATCATTCTTATAGTTTCATATACAGACTTGGCATTTAATATGGAATATTTTTTTTGTGGGGGTGAACTTACTTTTCAAGATGACTTAGAACCAAAAGTTCATTGGAATTATGTTGAAATTATTCTAGATTTTGTTGATGTGACCTTTAAAAGAAACAAAAACCGCATTTGACATTTCAAAGCAAATAAATTGATCCTTGAAAGTGATGTAAACTGATATCGAACTCAATTCACGGACAGTACTGTGTTAAACTTCTGTGCATTTTCCAGAAGTATCTCTTTATTTTGCACATTAGCCAAAAAATTTTTTTCACAAAAACAAAAGTTAAATCACGACTTGGATTACGGACAGTAAAATTACAGTTCAGTTCTTCGCGTAACCCCCACGAGCATTCAGGAGAGCACGTACACGTTGAGGCATGCTGTTCACGAGATTTGCCAAGGTTTGGACAGGAATCGCTTGCCATGCAGTTACAATAGCCTGCTGAAATTCACGCACAGAGGCAGGCTGCTGGTCCAAGTTGTCGATTTGACGCGTTAATTCTGCCCACAAGTTCTCTATCGGATTCATATCCGGGGACATGGCAGGCCAGCCATATGCTATACACCACGGTCAGCAAGAAAGTGTTGGATCATGCGAGCACGATGAGGCCGTGCATTGTCATCTTGGATGACAAATTTTCCTCAAAAGGCTGCACGAACAAATGGAAGCAATGTTTCTTCCAGAATGGCCCTGTGCTTGAACTGGTTCAGGTTTCCATTCAGAACAACCAGGTCAGTTTTGCCCCCTGCATGAAAAGCAGCCCAAACGGTCACCCCACCACCTCCAGCTTGGACTCTTGGCACTATACAATCTTCGTTGTAGGCTTCATGCACTTGTCTGCGCACTCGGACGCGACCATATTGACGATAGACCAGAAATCTAGACTTGTCACTGAAGATCACATGATTCCAGTGTCCTGGCTGCCATTGACGGTGCTCTCTGGCCCACTGTAATCGGCGCTGGCGGTGTTGTCTGCTCAGACGTGGCTTTCTCAGGGGACGCCTGGCACGATAGCCTGCTTGAACCAGTCGTTGGTTGACTAGCCTTCTGGAATCTGGCACATTTGTCAGTTGCTGCTACTCAGCCCTAAGCCGATTAGCTGACGTGGTACGGCCATTGCGGACTAACCGGTGCAGCTGGCGATCATCCCTCCTTGTGGTTCTGCGGGGACGTCCTGACCTCGGTATTGGAGTAGGGACACCCCTCTGAGCATTTCGTTTCGGGATCTTTGACACCTGACCTTGAATGATGCCATACTGCCGAGCAATAGCACGCTGTTTCATGCCGGAATTTCGTAAAGCCACCACTCTATGACAAACAGCATTGTCGAGTTGACGGACCATCTCCAGAGGAAGCGGCAATAACTTTTGTAGACGTGCAGCAGTTGTTTTCCACTAATGCAGAACGCAACAACCCTTATATACCCGATTGTGAAGCCAATCGTCAAATGTACCTGTCCGTACATTTTGTCACGCCACCTGTGATATAATTCTGTTATTGACTTCTTGCTGCGACAGACAATCAGTGACATGGTTCTTTTAACAAGGAAATCACCGAAGCGTAAAAGCAACTCACCAGATTGATATACTGAGTTCAGAAAGGAAACCCAAGTCAAGAAAAAAAAATATTCCATATTAAATGCCAAGTCTGTATTTAAGGAGGATCCATCACAACTCATCTGACGAATTTGGCAAACAATACCCATCTTATATTAAATCAAATTGTTGAGAAATTTTTCATAAGAAGACAAATTTCGATGCCTGAAAGAAAATAAAAGCTGATGTAACAACCAGATTGACATGTTCCCTGCAGAAGGTTTTACGGATGAATGCTTCTTGCCATCAAAGTGATGCGATTTGAGTGACAGTAGATTGGAAAATCTGGTCTTGTAGCTAGAAAAGAAACATTCCAGGCCCTCAGACCAGCACACCTTGGCTTGGTCATAACCCCATCCCAGCATTCTGACACAACCAGTCAAGCTTAGATCATAAAATAAAGTGTAAATACAAGCAACAAAATAGACGTGCAAAGGAAAAGCAAGCAAGAAGGTGACTCCAACTGATATGTTGGGGGGAAAAAAGAAACATTATTTGGAAGAAAGTGAGAAGAAATAGGAGGATTTTTTTTTTTTGTATACAAGATCGAGGCTCATGTAAGAGCTAACATTGATCACAAAAAGACAAACTGACACATAAAACATAAACAAGAAAGAGCAATCAGAGATTGCAAACCCTCACCAGGATGTATTTTCAGTGTTTGTTAAGGCTTTTGTGTTTAAACAAATATGGCGGCCGAACCACGTGACCAATGACGTCATCAATATTTTTTTCGGAACTAATTTATTCCTAGATTATGCTCAAGAAATTTCATCTTGATCGATGAAGTTTTGTACTTGTCGAATTTTGACGTCATAATGGAGGCACATATGACATCATCATTAGCATATTTTATTCCCCATGGAGAGTTCTTTACAATGAGCTATGTCTCAATTTTTTCTATTCAGTGTTTTCCGAGATATAGAGGTGCAATTTTTTTTCGATTTTTCCAAGATGGCGGCCGAACCACGTGACGTATGACGTCATAATTATCATTAAACAATTCTGCAGGTGTAGTTGCACCTATGGTGAAAGTTTTCTGTCAATCGGACCAACTGTTGCAGAGAAAATCATATTTATTCGGTGCGGACAAACAGAAAAACAGACCAACAGACGGACTCAAATGCAATACCCTCTCCTCTGGCGAGGGTAAAAACATATGATAAAGGGGGCGGGAGACAAGATGGAGAGCAGGGACATCGGGAGATCGGGAGATCTGTGGGAGAGAGAGGGCTTGGTGGAAGCAGGCATGGGAAGTGGGGGGGGGGGGGTGGGAGAGGTTAAAAAAACACACAAGGACACTGCTCGGACTTCCAGGAAAGAAGTTGGTATTTCAAAAAAGTGGATCTGGAGTGAATTAACGGGTGCAGAAAAGATCAAGGTTTTGGATGGGGGAAGATAAGAGATGGTGGTGAACAGCTGTTTTAAAGACCTGGAGGGAGGAGTGGGATTGAAGAGAGTGAGGGAGTTTGTTCCAGAGGCGGGAGAAAAGAGGCATGAATGAGTGAAGGTGAGCAGAGTGTCTTGATTTTGGCAGTTTAACCATCAGAGGGTTGCTGGCAGATCTTGTGCGACCTGTAGGAATATTTGGGGGACAGAGCACAGAGAGAGCTGGGGGAGCAAGGCCGGAGAGGAGTCGGTGGAAGATTGATGGAAAAATTATGCTGTAGATGTTCTCAATCTCCTTATTATCAAGCATTGATGTGTGGTTGCTCGTGCATTGTGCTTTGTTGTTATATATGCTCAGATGGTTTTGAGATTCAGAATGCAGCTATAGGGAGGGGGTCATACGTGAGATAGCCATTTTGTTTGCCGAACAATCCAAAGATGGGATGATTAGCACCTGTGGAGATGAAAATGACTTTGTGCTGAGAAAGGTCTATCGAATAGAAAGTGATGGCAACGCCTCGCACGGATGCATCGCTTAAAATGTAGTATTGGACAACACAGGCTTGACTTTAAACAGGCCTTGAATAATGGAGTCCATTTATAATTAATAAGGACAGATCTACCTTCTTTAAAGGTAATAAAAGAGGGTCATTTTCGCTCTGATTAAGGGCTGATTCTCAAAAAGACAACAGCTGACGTCCTACTGCGGTTAACATCCCCATGTGGTCTCTCAGTTGATCAAATCCACTGTTTACCTCGTCTGCCAGTGCAGACCAACACGACGAGCCTTCACCAAAGGACACCATAATGAAGTCGAAAATATAATTTGACGTGAATGTGTCGAGGAAGATGCCTCTGCCCATGTTAGATGTCGACCCATTGTTACGTTAGATTTCAGATGAAGGTCACATGGAAAATGAAAGGTCACGTAAGAGGGAGAGAGAGTGCAAGAGAGCCCAGTGGAGGAGAAACAACATCAGATGTTTCTAACTCCATGAGTTGTGATCTGCAAAATCATTTTCAAAGCGTTCATGAACTCTGGCCTGTTAAACCCAAAAATGATGGAGGTCATCTTTGTATTACAGTCGATACAATTGTGCCAGGTTTGGTTGAGAATCCTTCAGTGGTTAATGAGTTATCGTGGTAACCTTTTCTCATAAGATTAGGATTTTCAATTGAAGACCATGTGACCATAGACCTTTGACTTTTCGAACCAAAACCCGAATCAGTTAATATTGTTATTACATACATTCCATAGTGGTACCAAGTTTAGTATTATTTATTTATTTTTTATACATGGGCTAAGGGTCATAATAGAGCACGCACACACGCGCGCACACACACACACACACACACACACACACACACACACACACACACACACACACACACACACACACACACACACACACACACACACACACACACACACACACACTGATGGGACAAACACTTAACACAGCCACCGAGCTTGGAGGAAGTGCTGTCACTAACATCACTTCCTGGGATACTCTGGGTACGAGTGACGTCATAACAATGGTGCTGCTGTTCTCACCGTACTCACCGGAGCATTTCCTCAAGAGGAATTTCCTCCTCCCCATGGATGCGAACCGAAGGGGATTGTCCATGCTCTATCCGTTTCAAGCAAGGAAGCAGCACGTACCACTTTTAAAGTCTTAGTCAGGTTCACTATGTCAATAAATTATATTTCGTTCAAAATCATGGTAGATTAGCATACCTATACATTTTTGGAAAGGTTATAGCATAAGGAAACTAAAAATCAATGTTTACATTTGGAGAGATACCTGTATGGCGGCCATTTTGGATTTTCAAATTGGCCACTGTAAAATACATATTTTGTTCTATTTCTGCCTCTAATTACCCTAAAAACTTTAAAAAATATACTAAACCTATATTTTCAGGGACAAGGAATCCAATGAAAATATCAAATTCGTGCTATGGGGAATGGTAAGACACGAATCAAAGGTTTTGAATTGCAAAATACTGTCTTTATATTCGCGATAAGTTGCATAATCAAATACATGTTATCATTTTGTACAGGCAGATAATAACATCAAAATGTGTCACAATAATTCATATCACCAAACATACACAGGCAGTCAGCAAAATCATATATACACATGCAGTCAGTATAACTTCACATCTACACAGGCAGTCAATGACAAAACATACACAGGCAGTCAATGGCATCAAACATACACAGGCAGTCAGCAAAATCATACATACACATGCAGTCAGTATAACTTCACATCTACACAGGCAGTCAATGACAAAATATACACAGGCAGTCAATGGCATCAAACATACACAGGCAGTCAGCAAAATCATATATGCACATGCAGTCAGTATAACTTCACATCTACACAGGCAGTCAATGACAAAATATACACAGGCAGTCAATGGCATCAAACATACACAGGCAGTCAGCAAAATCATACATACACATGCAGTCAGTATAACTTCACATCTACACGGGCAGTCAATGACAAAATATACACAGGCAGTCAATGGCATCAAACATACACAGGCAGTCAGCAAAATCATACATACACATGCAGTCAGTATAACTTCACATCTACACGGGCAGTCAATGACAAAATATACACAGGCAGTCAATGGCATCAAACATACACAGGCAGTCAGCAAAATCATACATACACATGCAGTCAGTATAACTTCACATCTACACGGGCAGTCAATGACAAAATATACACAGGCAGTCAATGGCATCAAACATACACAGGCAGTCAGCAAAATCATACATACACATGCAGTCAGTATAACTTCACATCTACACAGGCAGTCAATGACAAAATATACACAGGCAGTCAATGGCATCAAACATACACAGGCAGTCAGCAAAATCATACATACACATGCAGTCAGTATAACTTCACATCTACACAGGCAGTCAATGACAAAATATACACAGGCAGTCAATGGCATCAAACATACACGATTACAGAATATGCCATTTAGAGTTCGTCATCAATGTCCTGTGTGTCGTATCCGACAATATAGTCCGCATCGTTTTCACAGTCCGTTCCACACAAGCAAAGGTCGGTCAAATTGATTGGCAAATCGAATTGGTCGAATGGTCGAATGGTCGATCGAAGCGAATGGTCGAATTGGTCGAATCGAATTGGTCGAATGGTCGAATTGGTCGAATCGAATTGGTCGGAATTGGCAAATGTAAACATTGATTTTCAGATTTTTCATGTAATAACGTTTCCAAAAATGTATAGGTTTGCTAATCTACCATGATTTTGAACGAAAAAACATAGTGAACCTGACTATCTTTGGTATGACTTGAACCGGTCCAAACCGGATGGGTGCTTTTTTAGGAGACACTATCTCCTTACTGGATGGCCGTTGGCTCCATGCGGGAGCTCATCCACCCTTTGCCAGGTGTTGTTTTTGGTCCTGGCAGGGTGTTACAGTCATCCTCCCCACTCGCAAAGCCAGCGAGGTGTGTCGGTTTACTCACCGACAATCCGACCATGTGGCAGGTAGCACTGGGTTACATGTTACCAGTGGTAGTCCCAAAAGACTCGCCTGGCCAATTTTAAGTACAACGTACCAGTTAAATCCATTCAGTGGTTCACAAGTTATCGTGGTAACAAAACACCGATACAGGATGGGCACATGGACTGACACAGTGACACAGGGACAGAGAGCCATAGAGACAACCCAAAAGCACAATGTATCTGAGGCATAATACCCAGCGAACACAACACCGTTGGGCCACGGTGTTGTGTTCGCTGGGTAACAGTCATTTGCAAATACTTGGTAGACAGTTGAGGTAGATTCCATTTTGGAATCGATAGAACAAATCTCTGCACCTCTTGGAAGAACTTTGAAGAGGTGTCAAGATGGCTCTACAGACAACAAGAACAGAAATGTTACCAATGAACAGACTCTGCTCTGCAGACAAACACAGCTCAAACAGAACACTATGGATGATGAGATGCAGCCGTGACCTCCATAACTTTTGGTGGAAGCATAAATGTATCAGGAAGTCGGTCTCGACTTCCTATGTCGGGATGGTACGGACACTCCATATGTTAAATACACCTCAAATCCTTAACATAATCTACCAATTATATAGACATCCAAACCTATAAAGTACCAACCAGTTGTCTGCAGAGGATTTCACTTCCAACAACACTCATGAGGCTGTTGGACAGCATCGTTGAGCTCCAGAACTTCGACTCAAAACAGCCCGTTAGTAATTCTCCTTATTATTTTCATTTTATGTTGAAAAATCCGACCTCAAAATTGGTTTACACACAGCACTTGGGTTAAACACGAATCTTCTGAATTTTACAGTGGGAAGGTCCATGAATACTCAAAAATTTTCATAACTTGCAAAGATTCCACAAAGTAGACTGCATATCTAAACGTATGGCCGATGAAGGACAAGAGGGATGGGTGGGACAACACCTGTCAATCAGTCTGGTGAGGGCGGGCGTGTGCTGACACGTGGCCAATCACACCTACATGGGCGTGGTTAATTGTAGGATATAACGTACAGTCCCATTTTTAGGCCTGGTCAGTCTTCACATCCTTAGGGTTCCCCTATTCATGTTCAACGGGCAGTTTTAAGACCAAGATATTTCATCGTTTTTGTTCTCTTAGTAGTTCAATCGTCATGTGAACATCATGTGTTGTAGTGCTTTGGTTCGTGCATGCATGGCATTCCAATTAAAAGGTGCAAGAAATAATATCAAAGCTACAGATGACACTGCAGGTCCATGTGCATGGATCGACAGCAAAATCTGTGTTATCCGGCACTCTACAAAATGAAGGCCCAGAAGGACAAGTTACGAGAATTTACACCAATTCAGAGATAGCCAAAGATGCTGCCAAACGCCGTACTTTGGCCAAAGATGATGGCTGGCCAAAGATGCTGCCAAACGCCGTACTTTACACAAGCCAAAGATGGAGCAGCAAGATAAAGTTTGGTATACGAATGGTTTGTTCTGAAGCATTCGGAGGGAACACGAATCTCAGGTCAGGACCGATGTTCATTGAGAAGGCTGATTGTCGATCAGCTCGGTTAGGGTTAGGGTTAGGGTTAGGGTTAGGGTTAGGGTTAGGGTTAGGGTTAGGGTTAGGGTTAGGGTTAGGGTTAGCGTTAGGGTTAGCGTTAGCGTTAGGGTTAGGGTTGTTAGGGTTAGGGTTAGGGTTAGCGTTAGGGTTAGGGTTAGGGTTAGGGTTGTTAGGGTTAGGGTTGTTAGGGTTAGGGTTAGGGTTAGCGTTAGGGTTAGGGTTAGGGTTAGGGTTAGGGTTGTTAGGGTTAGGGTTAGGGTTAGGGTTAGGGTTAGGGTTAGGGTTAGGGTTAGCGTTAGGGTTAGGGTTAGGGTTAGGGTTAGGGTTAGCGTTAGGGTTAGGGTTAGGGTTAGGGTTAGGGTTGTTAGGGTTAGGGTTAGGGTTAGCGTTAGGGTTAGGGTTAGGGTTAGGGTTAGGGTTGTTAGGGTTAGGGTTGTTAGGGTTAGGGTTAGGGTTAGCGTTAGGGTTAGGGTTAGGGTTAGGGTTAGGGTTGTTAGGGTTAGGGTTAGGGTTGTTAGCGTTATGGTTAGGGTTAGGGTTAGGGTTGTTAGGGTTAAGTATTTTTATGATCAGATGGGATTAACTAATCAACGTACCTTTTCTGATGGCTGGCTGGTTTGTTTCAAGCTGATACATGAGATACGGCCACTTGGTATCGCCCATGGTGTGGGGGCTTAGGGTTGTCACATGGGTCTAAACAGAAAAAAAAATTAAACTCAATTTGATATTAGGTTATTCTTGGTGGAACTGTTTACCTCTGCCGATACAAGGGCGACATCCGTCCGTCCGTCCTTCTGTGATAAGTTTTTGTTTCCGCGATAACTTGAAAATGGCTGAAGGGATCTTCGTCATACTTTTTGCATGTTTGTATAATGGGGTAAAGATGAACTGATTGGAGGTTGGGGTCATGAGATCAAAGACCAAAGGTCAAAGGTCATGTTAGGTAAAAAAATACTTTTACCGCGATAACACGGCTTTACCACTTTTTAACCACTTTCAAGTTTCAAGATTTTTCAACCAAGTTTAGTAACTTGTGAGCCAGTGATGGAATTATGACCAAATAATTTGGTAGACTTATGTATAATGATGTAAGGATGAACCAAATAGATTTTGGGATCAATAGGTCAAAGGTCAAAGTCTGTAATAGGTCTATAACTTGAGATCGGCTGAAGTGATCCAATTCAAACTTAGTACAGGTACGTATAATAATGTAAAGATTAACTGATTAAATTTTGGGGTCAAAGGTTAAAGTCTGTAATAGGTCTATAACTTGAGAACGGCTGAAGTGATCTAATTCAAATTTGGTACCCTTATGCATAATGATGTTACGATTAAGTGATTCCATGTTGGGTCATAGGTCAAACGTCAAAGTCGGTAATAGGTCTATAACTTGAGATAGGCTGAAGTGATCGAATTCCAACTTGGTGCAGGTATGTACGTATAATGATGTAATGATTAAATGATTAGATTTTGGGGGTCCCGAGGTCAAAGGCCAAAGGTCAGAGGTCATGTCTGGTAAAAATGTGATAAGTTGAGAACAGCTGAATGGATTTAAATCAAACTTGGTGCAAGTATTATAATGATGTAATAATGTGGGTGGAGGCATGTCGGTCGACGTCGTGACGTCAAAGAGTGTTGTTCTAGTTCAATTTTGCTTTATGTAGGAATCATGGGGATTTGCGATGGCACACCATAGACTTTGGTCAAGTTTTTAGCTCACCTGGAATGTAGTTCTGAGGAGCTTATGTAATGGCGTATCGTCTGTCCGTCAGTTGGTCCATCCGTAAACACATGCAACTTCTTCTCTGAAACTGCTGATGAGATTGTGACCAAACATGGATAAAACAATATTTGGTATGTTGCAACTCAAGTTTGGTCACGGCATGAAAAAAATCAGGGTGTAAGGGGGTCTACCGGAGGTCAAAGTGGGTCCAGGTTTGACCCCCCAAAATAGGAATTTGCTTTTTCCGCTGAAACTACACACACAATTTCGATGAAACCTGACCACAACCTTCATCACCCGTGATGTACCAAAGTTTGCTCACGGTACTAAGAAAACCATGGTCTATGGGGAGGGGAGGGAGCAGGCAGTCAAAGTGGGTCCAGGTTTGACCCCTTCCCCACCCCCCTTCAAAAAAAAAAGGTATTTGCTTTCCTCTCTGAAATTATACTCAATTTTCATGAAGCTTGACCACAACCTTCATCACCCATGATGTACTAACCTGCCATCTCCCTCAATTCATCTGATCGTGTTGGGATTTGGAATAATTATAATTGATAGATTAACTTAAGCTTTTCCGGTCACTATGGACATTGGACAGGTACTTTTGCTTGTCCAAAATAAATTACCTTATTCCACTTTGCAGATTATTTGACTGTGTCGAACAGTACCCTTGACACTCTGCGCTGATATGGAATTAAACGCTGTTCTGATAAGTGGACGATATCTTTCAATCATGCGCAATCCGACAGTCTTACCATATCACCTCGCAGGGATTGTCAAACAAAAAGACTTCCATTTTCAACGACTGAAAAGGTTCAGTGTCTTGTACTTCTTGGCCTCACCAACAGCAACTGCATTTCCTGTGCTGATTACATCGAACAAAATGGCCTGAAAAGCAAATTGCAAAATCGCAATTACTTTGAAAATTCAGAAGGACTCATAACCTAAAAGGCCTTTGAGCACAGTCCAATGGAGTACTGGTCTCCTCTATGGGTTTGGGCCCAAGCATCATATCTGTATTACCGAGAATCTCTTGACTCTAAAGGTCACAATGAGGTTCAAGACCTAATGCTCTTTTATTGCATAAAGTTTGGTGGCCTCTGCACTGGTAAACAAAGATTGCTGCCTTCAATTTGAAAACCAAGATTTGTGGATTCCTAAGCACGTCAGAAAAGCTTGGAATATAAATGGAGCTCTGCAAGGTGCTTATTGGAGCTTTGATTCCCAGATTACAGTTCTGCAAATGCATCTCGAGAAAACATGGTGCTCCGGCATAAAGCTGGTGGGTGTGAAAAAAAAATTGGCATCGCCGCATGCTATGGAGAATACTAATGAAATCATAGAAACCAATGCAAAGAGTTTGGAAAACGAATAAACTTTGGGACGAAGTCAATGCGAGTTTCTTGTTAAAGTTTCAAACAAAAATATCTAAATTCAGTTGTTCAAGGAGCTTTTCAAGATGAGCGATTTGCAAACATGCGGGTGGGCCAATAAAATGCACAAAATGAGCTTGAGTGCACAAAGCAAGGATGCACTTTGTTCTGAAAGGCCCCTACCCAGCAACACATGTTGTGTCTAAGCAAGAGCTCAGTTTTTATATTTAAAAAAAGTAATGGCTACACCTCTAGATGAACTCAGCTGATTAGCTGAAGCAAAAATTTCCCGAGCACACTCCTTGGGCCTGAAAGCGAAGGATGCTTTTCTGTACTCACCTCCTACCAGGCGGAATATCACGCAGAGTGCGAATTGTAAGAGGTCATGAAACCAGTGCGCAAGAGGATGGTGTAAGGAAGTAATGCATTTTAGTTATTTCCCATGGAGTTGAGGAGCATTTATTTAATGGAGATGCCAAAAAAAAACACAAAACATTCTTTTTTTCGTCCCATGATAAAATGTGCCGTGTTTAAAACTATGGCTTCGTTATTTGAGGAACACACATACCTTGTATGTATTTCCTATTTATCCAAGAAGCACGGGTTATAATTCCACCTGTCAACTTGATTTGTTTCAAACCTGCCCAGCGTTTCCTTCTGTGTCTCACATCTCCAAAAGGAGAAATACAAACATCTATGAAGAAAGTGAGTGCCATAAATTCAGCTTTGACAGCACCTGTCATTTGGGAGCCTTCAAATAAAAAGGCCAAGACCCAGTGCAAGTGACAGGGAAACTTATTATTGCAGTCCATACCACTCAAAAAGGTAAGTGTCAACCTTATAACCTACTCAAAAAGATGATGGGATCCATGCTTATGAAATGCTATCGAGATGTTCATGTTATTCAACTTGCGATTTCATAGCTTGTAAGTTTTCCTTGTCCGTGGTCACTCAGATTTTAACATGCTGCTCTCAATGACAGTGCAATGTATGGCTGTATAGAATTCCACAAAACATCCTAGTTGAGGACATTGCTATTCGGTATCGCAAATATAGTAGAAAATTTTATGACAAGAAAATACTATTCTGCCCATTTTCATTGTGTTATAGCCTGGTGTTGGCTTAGCGGTTAGGGTGCTCGCTTGGGATCCTTGGATCCGGAGCCCGAATCCCGGTCGATCGTGGAATTAATGCCAAGGGGGTCGACTCAGCCTGTCATCCTTCTGAGGTCCACAAATTGAGTACCAGTTTACTGGTAATTCCCTGTGTGTCACAAGGGGCGACTAACAGGGTTGGCGGCAGGAAGGGCATCCGGCCATAAAACATTGCTTCAAAAAATGGGACCAGGGTGCCCAAAAAAGGCCAACCCCTGCTCTGCGGGGAAAAATGGCCACTAAAGGTGGTTCTTCTACTTCCATTTTCCTTGTTGTATTTGCAACCCCGATTCAGCAGCATTGTGGTTAGTGAATCCGCTCCGAATCTAGAAATTTGGTAACTCGATTCTGACCACGGATGAGTCATACAAAGGGTTTTTTAAATGGTACCTGCTGCTTCCTTGCTTGACGCCCAGCATTTATAGGATAGCACTCAGAAAAGCCAATGGCTTGTAAAAAATAACAAGTTCAACAAAATAACAAGTGTTTGTGTGAAATACTCCTCATTGTCTGTCGAATGCATAGTGCTCCATTAATCGCATCATACGCTTTGGGCACAAAAAGTTGCTTTTTACACTCAATGTTTGTCACTTGAAAGTAAAAAATCATTACATGCCAACTCAAAGTGGCACCCGAGTTGTGAATGATTCAGAATGTGATGAAATCTTTTCAATAAAGTTATTAAACACTTATGTGCAAAATGATCCAGCACTGGTATTCAGTCTGCAGCTGCGAGTGATTTGGAGGTAATCCCCTGCCCTCCACCTTTAGAGGCCATTTTTCCCTGCAGAGCAGGGGTTGGTCTTTTTCTGGCAACGTGGTCCCCTTTTTGAGGCAATGTTTTATGGCCGGATGCCCTTCCTGCCACCAACCCTGTTGGTCGCCTCTTGCGACACACAGGGAATTACCAGTGAACTGGTACTCAATTTGCCGACCTCGGAAGGATGAACAGGCTGAGTCAACCCCCCTGGCGTTAATTCAGCGATCGACCGGGATTCGAGCCCAGGATCCTCGGATCCCAAGCCGGCACCCCAACCGCTATGCCAACACTAGCCCCCCCCCCCCCCCCCTGCCCTCCACACTTAATAATACGATTCCATGCCACTTCTTGCACTCACAAATCATGTTTGTTTTATTGACATTTTGAGACACTCATATCCTACCAATGGATTTTTTTTTTTTTTTTTGTATACAAGATCGAGGCTCGTGAAAGAGCGAACATTAATCACACAGAAAGACAAACAGACACATAAAACAAATAACATCGGGAGCGTTAGAGAGAGGGGGAAGGACACAAACACAACATTTGAGAGCAGGGACCGAGAGACATGGAGACATCAAGAGAACTGTGGGAGGGAGAGGGCCTTGGGGGCGAGGCATGGGAAGGGGGGGGGGGGTGGGAGAGGTATAAAACATATGGACACTGCCAGGACTTCCAGGAAAGAAGTTGGAATTTCAAACAAGGTAGATCTGTGGTGAATTAGTGGGGGTAGAAAAGATCAAGGTTTTGGATGGGGGAAGATAAGAGATGGTGGTGAACAGCTGTTTTAAAGACCTGGAGGGAGGAGTGTGATTGAAGTGAGTGTGGGATGAATGAGTTTGTTCCAGAGGCGGGAGAAAAGAGGAATGAAAGAGTGAAGGTGAGCAGAGAGCCGAGATTTCGGCAGTTTAACCATCAGAGGATGGCTGGCAGATCTTGTGCGACCTGTAGGAATATTTGGGGGACAGAGCACAGAGAGAGCTGGGGGAGCAAGGCTGGAGAGGAGTCGGTAGAAGACAGAAAGACCACCGACCTGCCTGCGGTGAGTGAGTGAAAGGCCCTCAGAGATAGCTTCATCGTGGGGAAATTCCATTGATTCTGAAAGCTTTGGATTCAACAGCGTGAAGCCGAGCCAGGTGTGAGGCAGGAGCACCAGCCCATAGGGGAGAACAGTATTCCATTGAGCTGCGGATGAAAGCCTTATATGTGGTGAGGAGCTCAGGTGTGCCTAGGAAGGACTTCGCACGACGGAGGATGCCCAGTCGGCGACTGGCTTTGGAGGCCAGCTTGGAAATGTGGTTTTCCCAAGAAAGATCATGGCAGATAGTGAGACCCAAAAGCTTGAGCGACAGAACTTCTTGGAGAGGATTGTTGAGAAAGTAGATGGGAGGGTTGTCCAGTCGATCTTTTCGGAGAGACATAGTAAGAGTGTGAGATTTGTCAGGATTGAAAGACATGTTCCACTTGTTTGACCAGTCTGTGATTTTGTCCAGGTCTTTAGAGAGTGAGGAGGCTGCAGACTGCTGATCTGCGGGAAGAGGAATGGAGCGGCAGAGAGTGGAGTCATCAGCAAAGAGATAGAGAGGATTTTCCAGAGAGTCGGAGAGATCATTGATAAAGACCAGAAAAAGCACAGGGCCCAGCACACTGCCTTGGGGAACTCCAGCCTGAACAGGAAGGGGAGATGAGAGAAATCCATTCAGGGCCACACGTTGACGACGACCAGAGAGGAAGTCCGCAAGCCATGCATGGAGATTTCCATGGATACCATAGGAGGAGAGTTTGGTGAGCAGAGCTGGGTGCCAGACCGTATCGAAGGCACGTGATATGTCAAGGAAGACAGCTCTGATTTCCTGTTTGGCATTGAGGACCTCCATCCATTGTTGAGACAGCAGAAGCAGCATGTCCAGAGTAGAGTGACCTGGTCTGAAACCAAATTGATGATCAGAGATCAAGCCATTGGAGAAGAGGAAAGATTTCATATCCGAAGCAATGATGGATTCCATGACTTTGTTGATAATTGGGAGCAGGCTGATTGGTCTGTAGTTGCAAGGATCTGTTTTTGCACCTTTTTTGTGTAAAGCGGTAATGTTTGCTGATTTCCAGGATGCTGGCAGATGACCTTGAGCAAAAGATAGGGTGAAAAGAACAGAGAGAGGGTGAGATAGAGCGGCAGAGCAGGATTTTAGGACCCATGGGCTGATGCCGTCTGGTCCAGTTGCAGAATCAGAGTCGAGGTTTGACAAAAACTCCTCCACCTTGTCAGGAGAGAAGGACACAGAGTCCAGGAGCAGTTGGGTTCGACTGGGAAAGGTGGGAACAGAGAGAGATGGGTTTGGGACGAAGGATTTTGAGGCAAACACAGAGTTGAGGCATTCGGCTTTGTCACGTGCGATGTCAACTGTGTGGCCATTTGAGGTAAGGGTGGGGATGGAGGGGGAACAAACACCAGAAACGGATTTGACCAGACGCCACCAGGATTTGGAGGAAGGAGACAGGTTTGAGAGTTCATTCTTGAGTGAGGAGAGATAGTGCTTCCTGGCACTCCTGAGGGTAGACACACACTTGTTCCGAGCTTGGTGGAAGGAACTGAGATTGCCTTCAGTTGGATTAGCCTTCCAAGAGGCAAAGGCAAGTTGTTTCAGGGCAACTGCCTCACCACAAGATTCAGTGTACCATGGACGGGAGGAAGGGTAAGACAACTGAAGGCGAGATGGGATAAATCTGTGCATGAGAGAGATCAGTTTGCTTTGGAAGAATTCCCAGGAAGAATTGATGTCAGAGGCAGTGGAGATGGGAGACCAATCCAGACGATTGATGGCTGCTTGAAAACCGTCCCAGTCGGCCTGAGTGAAATGCCAGACTCGTCGACGCTGAGGAGGCTCTCTGAGAATGGCCAGAGAGATGTCCACTTTGACAAGCACATGATCAGAAGAACCGATTGGAGCAGAAGAAGAGCAGCAGACATTAGCAGGGAAGTTTGTCATAACCAAGTCTAGAAGAGAAGATACTCCATTGGCTGAGATCCGGGTCGGGAAATTGACAGATTGTGTCAATCCCAGTGAGTCACAGAAGTCCTTTGCTGAGGTGCCATGACTGGTGAGAGAGGAACCCACACCCAACCAGGTGGCATGATGACAGTTGAAGTCACCACATATGAGGAAGAGAGAGTTGGGATGAGTGGATAGAAGTTGGTCCATGTTGTCAGACAGTGAAATGTAGATTGAGTCATCACTGTTTGGGGGACGGTACAGAACACATATGAACAAAAGGTGGGAGCGGAGAGGAAGCCGTAGCCAGAGGTACTCCTGGGGGTGAGGAGGAGAGAGGGCAGTGCAAGGAGAGTGAGGAAGAGAGTTTTTGATAACGATAGCCACCCCACCACCAGGCCGAGGCTCAGGTCTATCATACCGGAGGAGGGAGTAACCAGGAAGAGATATTAAGGAATCAGAGACATCTTGAAGGAGGCAAGTCTCTGTTAAGCAGATCAAGTCTGGATTGTCAGAAGCAACCTGTATGGAGAGATCAGTCAGGTTTGAGCGAAGGCCCCGGATGTTTGAGGTCCATACCGTTAATGAAGAGAGAGGGGGAGCATCGGGTACAGGACAGGGGAGGGGAGGAGTAGGGTAAGATGAAGGATGAGAGGGGGAGGTAGGGAGAGCAGTTGATAGTGTGTCAGAGATTGCAGAAGAGTTCCAAGAAAGGGAAGGATGAGGAGGATGAAAGGTTTGATGGTGAAGGGATGAGGCACAGTGAGGGGTTGTTTGAGGGGGGGCAGAGGAAAGTAAAAGGTTGGGGGGGGTGGAGGTATGAGATAGAAGGGAGATGAAGTGGGGAGGAGGCAGCTTTGAGGAGGAGGGGGGAGGAGGGAGAATTGGAAAGGAATGGTATGGGGGGAGATTTGAATGGGAGGGGTTGGGGGGGAGTTTTGAAGGGGAGGAGTGAGGGGGGAGTTTAGGAGGGGAGGGGCAAGGGGGGAGTTTAGGAGGGAAGGGGCAAGGGGGAAGTTTAGAAGTGGAGGGGCAAGGGGGGAGTTTAGGAGTGTAGGGGCGAGGGGGGGGGGGATTTGGAGGGGAGGGGAAAGGGGGGAGTTTAGGAGGGGAAGGACAAGGGGGGAGTTCAGGAGTGGAGGGGCAAGGGGGGGATTTGGAGGGGAGGGGCAAGGGGGGAGTTTAGGAGGGCAAGGAGGGAGTTCAGGAGTGGAGGGGCAAGGGGGGAGTTTAGGAGTGTAGGTGCAAGGGGGGGGATTTGGATGGGAGGGGCAAGAGGGGTGTTTAGAAAGTGGATGATTAATGAAAGACGAACATTGAAAACAAATTGGGTTTGTTGTGATTTTCAAGTTAGCAATCCGATTCAGAACGATGGAGGAGGGATGGAATGAATGTGAATTTAGACCATGTAGTGAGGGAGACGTATAAGATATTGAATTTCTTTTTTTTGAAGTGGAATGAGTTGGCGAGGAAATTGAGAAAAGCCTTTTAAATAGGAAGAAAAACAGCGTGTTGTAAAATACCACTGAGTAAAACACTGAAGGGGAAAGGTTAAACATATTTAAATAATATTTAAACAGAACCGTGAACAATCTTATATGCACAAAATACCAACGGGGGGAGAGCCGAGAGAGACCACCACGAGTCACGTGAACAGGGCAAACTGTGGATGGCAAGGAGATAATGGGGGCGGGGCGAACAGCACACCTGGACAGAAAATACAGGATGAGACAACAGTACACGTGGAGAAAGGGAAAAAAATGTTTGTTTTTTTTGTTTTTTTTGGGGGGGTTGGGGGTGGGGATTTAGAACGTGAGACAGAGTATTATGTTCGGGGTAGAAGGGAAAAAACTAAGAGCCAAGCAGAACACGCTTAAGTTAACAAACACCGACGGGGGTACAAACAACTACAAGGCCGCACACGAGGAGCAGAACACGATTAATTAATTACGAGTTACAGGAAATTCAAACCAAAACTAACTATAATCAAACAATAACGCATGGACGATAAAATAACGAGTTGAAATTTGACAATCTATCTGGGGAAATGGGGGAGAAACACGTGGTCGAAGAACGAACGAATGAATAAGAATGAATAAATGAATGAGAACAGAGAAGGAAATGTTTTTTTTTTTTTTTTTTTGAGTTGAGATTTACATAAGGAAGTAGGCTATGGGGTGAAAAGACTGGGAAAACAGAGAACGAAAGTTATTGGATCACAAACGACGGACTGCTGAGAGAAAAACAAGGCCTCAAGGTTGTACAGTGTACACTGTACAAGGCCTCAAGACACGACACGAATTAACACGATTTTCAATACAGGTATGAAAGATTTGCACCGAAAATCTTCGTCGGGAGACAATATATACACCATAAAATAAATACAGTTATAACGAAAATACAAATGGGAACAATTACTTAACTTCGATTTCGATGGATAGCGTGGAGAGCTGAGAATAAACGAACCCTCGCCAGCAAGACCGGAAACGGGCCGATGAAGATATTAAGCCGAAAATTAAAACCCTGAATTATTTTACCCAAGCTTTTATAATCTTCCTTGAAAACTGTGTACCTTTGGTGCTTTTCAAGTTACAGGTATTTCAATGAGAAACATTTTGTTGTATGTTATTGGATTTTTGGAATTGGGGGCTTCATCCTGTACACACCACGTTGTCAGAGGAATAACGTCTTGCAGATATATAGCATTTATGTATGAGTATATCCTCAACAAGAATGAATAAATTAAATCATTGAACAATAAGAACCCATCATTTTCATGGTTCTGTGGCCTTGTTGAAAGCAATCTAATTGATTGAAGCCCAAAATTAAGAAATAAATACACTGTTGTAGAAAGGTCTTCCCTCCCCATGAACCGATTGATACCTTGTAATGATTGGAGTGTGGACCTGTGTGTCTCCATGATCCCGATAGTTCTCCAGAAGTAGTTATATCCCACAAACCAAGCCAGCCAGGTCAAAGAGGGAGAGGTCAGACTAAATTCAGTTCCAGGTCCGCCTGGGAGGGGGTTGAGCAGCAGAGCAAAGACTTGCTCTCATAAGATATACTCAAGCAACAGAAACCACAATGAGAAACTTCAGGCTAAATGGTTCGGCTCTTGGAGGGGAGAAGCATTCAGAGGGGAGCATAAATATGACGCCTGTGGGTGTAAACCGGAAGGAAGCTCAGTGTAAGCCGGAAGGAAGCTCAATAGGTTGAAAGTCTTTCTGATGAGTACAAAAAGAGTCATTTCAGTCAGAACATAGAATGTACATGTTTCATACAGCAAAGGCAGTGATAGGGAAGGAAATGATAAATTACAAGATAACACATTTTAGGTATAAGTGATGACATGGTGGACGGAGAATGGGAAAATATAACTACAAACAGGAGAGACAGTTCAATATTCAGGTGCCATGTTCAGGTGACAGTTCAATATTCAGGTACCTTGGATGACGAGCATAGAAAAGGAGTTTGTTTGATGATGGACGTGCTCGCAGCAAAGTCCTAAACGTAATGGACAACGGTGAATGAAAGACTGATTGTGGCTAGATTTTGAAATCGAGGCATTGCAAGCTAAGTATGATACAGTGTTATGGTCCAATGGACGATGGAAAAGATGTAGAGAAAGATACATTTTATAAAGGTGGATCGTTGATGGATTGGCCTTATTGCGGAGCGTCAAGCCGAAAGAAACCTACAAAGATTGGTCCAGTACGAGGCAGAAAAGAGTCGAGTCGTCATGTCGAGTGCATTTTGAGTAAAAAACAAAGCAGTTGCTTTTCCTCAAGAAAACAATTGGCAAGAATTTTTCCACTGAGCTGAAAACAAAGAGGATCTAATAAGATGGAGTGCAGATTTCTTTTGTAGCATAGAGGGGCGGAAGCTCCTGACGATACCAATGATCATAAGTTGATCATAACTTAGTCCCAGCAATGTACATGTGTTTTATACCCCCCCACCCCCCTTCCCGTGCCTCCTCCCCCCAAGCCATCTCCCTCCCACGGATCTCCCGATGTCTCTGTTCTCAAATGTTGTACTTGTGTGCTTCCCCCTCTTTCCCCATCTTGTCTCTCGCTCCCGTTATCTTATGTTTTATGTGTCAGTTTGTCTTTTTGTGATTAATGTTAGCTCTTACATGAGCCTCGATCAAGTATACAAAAAAAGAAAAGAAAAAAAAGGAGGAAACTTGGGAAATATCGAAAAGCAAGGTTGAAGCCATGCCGAGAGGCAACCACGAAGAGGCGGATAGCACAATGATGTTACACGCCAACTCAAGAGACACCAGCAGTTGTTGTTGCCAAAGATATTGACGTGTTTGTACTTCTTGTTTACGCCATGCACAAGTGTAAATCTATGGAACCACTGGTACATGTGTAGAGAAATTCGTTTAGATTCAAAAGTTTGTAGAAACATTGGTGAAAAAGTTTGCAATGTTCTCAAACAAATCCATGCTATTATAGGCCACTGTGATACAACTACAAGTACAATATTGAAAAAGTTAGTGATGAAAAAGATAGTCAAGAACCAAGAACAATGTGAACTTTTATGGAACCTTGGTGTTCATGAAATTCTTTTAAGATCCACCACATGTGTGCGGTAGGAATTGTATTGATAAACTTAAGCAATTCACGCCCAAATGGTTCATCGGAAACCAGCTTTTATCATCTCTTGGTAGGTCAAAAAAGAATACAAAGACCAATGAGAAGTCTTCGTCCCATGATGATGAAAAGGAAGCTGAGTTAAGTGATGCTGATAATGATGCCCCTCCACCTAAACGATCAAGATATGTGCTCCAAAAACGTCGAGAGCTCCTACCGTGCAATAATTTCATTATTCAGTGGACTCGGAAAATCAGACAAATACAAAACATAGGGGCAATACCCCTGGCGCTCACCTGGAAGAATAAACAGTATACTGCACTGACTAAGGTATTTTAAACCAATTACAATGGTTGCTAGAAGACAGGGCAGCATGTAGAATCATACTAACATAATCATAAGACTTTAAACAAACAAATACCTATTTTGGCCACGCCCCCTCCCCACCACCTCGAAAACCTCCTCAGACCCCAATTTTTGTAATGCCTTGAACAAACATTGGTACATCATGGGTGATGAAGGTTGTGGTGAAGTTTCATCGAAATAGTGTGTGTAGTTTCTGAGAAGAAAGCAAACACCTATTTTGGAGGGTCAAACCTGGATCCACTTTGACCCCGGTAAACCCCCTTAGACCCCAATTTTTTTTATGCCGTGAACAAACTTTAGTCACAACACAACAAATATCGTTTGTGCCAAGTTTGGTCGCAATCCCATCAGCGGTTTTGGAGAAGTTGCAAGTGTTTACGGATGGACGGATGGACTGAAGGACGGACGACGCGCCATCGCATAAACTCACCTGAACTTCGTTCCAGGTGAGCGAAAAAAAGGAGATAACTTTACCAGCTCAGAATGGGAGCAGGATTTCATGATTTGGGAAGAAGAGAAGAGCGATTTTTCTGACAGTGACTATCTTCCTTGAACTGAATTAAGCACACATCATTCAGAAAAACATTCGTCACTTTAGTATTAACAAACATTAAGTTAGATTTGCCAATTTTTTGACAAAAGACTGAACTCAATTTTTAACCATTATGTTTCAACTCATTTTAGTAATAGTTAGACAGCTGCCATCTTGAAATTTTGCAACTATTTTGAATATAGGGAAATTAGAAATACCAAATTTCTAGCTGTTAGAACTTGTTTTGTGTGAAAATGGTTCTCATATATATATTTTAGCAAAAAACCAAAATGGTTCAGTCAAAAAAACCCTTTTACTGAAATCCACAGTTGTGATGACATCATCACACAAAAATGCTGACGTCAGCAAATCTCATAAAACTGCATATAAAATGAAAGGTTGTTGCAAATTGAGACTAAATACATCGTTCTTATTTTAAAATATCTTCCCCTTGCAAAGTTATGGATGATTTTGTTTTGATTTTTAACATTTGATGACGTCATTGATCACATGATATCTGAGCATTTCCCAGAAAGTCACCTGATGGATTTTGAAATTTTGAACCCTCCCCTACTGAAATTCGTTGAGAAACCAAACGTTGGGCTATATGTCAGATTGTCAGACGACATGCCCTGCCTAATAAGATGAAATTTGGACCAACAGATGTTACACCACTGGGGATGGCATTGTCGATTAAAATGGGTTTTTACCGTGCTGCAGTCAATATGTTGGAACCCATCTGTGGATCGGTCCCATCGGCCGATGGGTCTGACCCGTTTGGCGACCAATCTGTGGATGCACGATAAATGACAATGCAGACCCATCGGCCGATGGGTCTGCGCCATCTGCGGATGTGTTGTTCACCTTGAAGGAATGTGTATGCATCAATGGTGGATGAGTTAACCTAACCCTAACCCTAACCCTAACCTAACCCTAACCCTAACAACTAACCCTAACCCTAACCCTAACCCTAACAACCCTAACCCTAACAACCCTAACCCTAACCCTAACAACCCTAACAACCCTAACCCTAACCCAAACCCTAACCCTAACCCTAATCATCAGCACCTGCCACTCTCTACCCTGCCACCATTCCCCTCCGCCATTATCAGAAGAACACCTAATGTTTTGTATGAATGTTGAGTATGTTATGTAAAGCTTTACTAAAACTGCCATGTATCTGTTATTTACAAAATGTATTGACAAAATGTATAAATAGATGGGTAGAAATAGATAATAAAACATTTTAAAATCATCTCTGTTAAATTCCTACCACATGTAATTCCAATGACTGTGTACCTGATTGAAGAGCACCATTCTGTCAACACATTCCTTCAAGGTGAACAACACATCCGCAGATGGCGCAGACCCATCGGCCGATGGGTCTGCATTGTCATTTCTCGTGCATCCACAGATGGGTCGCCAAACGGGTCAGACCCATCGGCCGATGGGACCGATCCACAGATGGGTTCCAACAAATACACCATCAATCTTGAGGCATATTCCAACACCACGTGAGGATATGCACTCCGAAACCCGAATTGAACCTCTCTGTGCATAATCTTTGGCTTCAAGCAAGGTTCCTTTGAAGTTTCAGTTTTTCATCATCTCACATACTGCCTTCGATTAGGATCCAATGAACTGAAACTTTGACTCCTCTATCCGAAGTACCATTGACCATTGTTCCATAGTCCGATTTCTGTGTTTGTGGACGTATTTTAGCCTTTTGGTGTTGTTCCCCTTTCTTAACAGAGGTTTTCTAACTGCCACACATCGTTTAAATCCTGATTTCAAAATGACCTTCAAACTGTTGATGGATGAACAACGATGCCTGAGCCTTCTGGTCAGTTCTGTTGTCAATTAAATGCTTGTCTTCTTTCTATTCCATAAGGATATTGTGCACCGCTCCTTTCCTATGCCATCTCCAGGCATTGCAAATCGTCATTGCCGGGCACCGAAGGGGGCTCGGCAATGACGCACGCTGAATGGTAGTACTCAGTTTTCACTCTGGTTGTTTGTTTGCTTTCTTGTTTGTTGTTTGTTTGTTTGTTTGTCCAGGCAATATCTCAGCCATAATTTGAGCTAGGAAGCTGAAATTTGGGCACAATAGTGAGTAAGTGCTTTGTCAAAAACGATATTTTTTGTTTTTTGATTAATCAATTTATTGATTAGTTATTTAATTATTATCGATTAATTCAGTACTTATATATTTCCTTTCTCTTCTGACCATTATCTCAGGCACCTTTTGAGTTATGAACCTAATATTTGGACATGCCAATGACCAAGTGATTTGGCTGCAAAGGCTATTTTTGATTTATTGATGAATCAATTAATTATCGAGTGATTAATGAATTAATTATTTAATTTTTTTCTTAATGACTTATTTAATTAAATTTGTAAAAGATACATCCTCGGATGATGCACTAGTAGTGGTTTAGTTATGCTATTGGCCAATTGATCAAGAAAATATTTTATGACAATCTTTTATTGATTTTAATTATGCAATTAATCAATCAATTATTGTGCACCTCTCCCTCCAAATACAGTCTCTATGAGCCACACGGCGGTATTGCCGGCGCCAGAGGCGCATCACGCCAGGGACGTCCCGGCAATGCCGCACTGGAGGATATTTAATTATTTGTCATGGAGGCAGTGTACATTGAATGTATCTGTACTTGTTTGCTTTATTTATTGCTCATCCTTGTTAGACGACTTTTTGGGTTTTCCAATCCTGGGTTTGTCAATAACAGATTCTGGGTCTCACCAAACTCTCCTCCTTTGGTATCCATGGAAATCTCCACGCATGGCTGGTGGACTTCCTCTCTAGTCGTCGTCAACGTGTGGCCCTGAATGGGTTTCTCTCATCTCCTCTTCCTGTTCAGGCTGGAGTTCCCCAAGGCAGTGTTCTGGGCCCTGTGCTTTTTCTGGTCTTCATCAATGATCTCTCTGACTCTCTGGAAAATCCTCTCTATCTCTTTGCTGATGACTCCACTCTCTGCTGCTCCATTCCTCATCCCTCAGATCGGCAGTCTGCAGCATCCTCACCCTCTGCAGACCAGGACAAATTCACAGACTGGGCAAACAAGTGGAACATGTCTTTCAATCCTGACAAATCTCACACTCTTACGATGTCTCTCCGAAAAGACCGACTGGACAACCCTCCCATCTACTTTCTGAATAATCCTCTCCAAGAAGTTCTGTCACTCAAGCTTTTGGGTCTCACTATCTGCCATGATGTTTCCTGGGAAAACCACATTTCCAAGCTGGCCTCCAAAGCCAGTCGCCGACTGGGCATCCTCCGTCGTGCGAAGTCCTTCCTTGGCACACCTGAGCTCCTCACCACATACAAGGCTTTCATCCGCAGCTCAATGGAGTACTGCTCTCCCCTCTGGGCTGGTGCTCCTGCCTCACACCTAGCTCGTCTTCACGCTGTTGAAACCAAAGCGTTCAGAATCATTGGAATCTCCCGCGATGACGCTATCTCCGAGGGCCTTTCACTTAATCACCGCAGGCAGGTTGGTGGTCTTTCCGTCTTCTACCGACTCCTCTCCGGCCTTGCTCCCCCAGCTCTCCCTGGGCTCTGTCCCCCAAATATTCCTGCAGGTCGCACAAGATCTGCCTGCAACCCTCTTATGGTTAAACTGCCAAAATCAAGACTCTCTGCTCACCTTCACTCCTTCATTCCCCTTTTCTCCCGCCTCTGGAACAAACTCCCTCACTCTCTTCAATCCCACTCCTCCCTCCAGGTCTTTAAAACGGCTGTTCACCACCATCTCTTATCTTCCCCAATCCAAAACCTTGATCTTTTCTACCCCAGCTGATTTCACCCCAAATCCACTTTTTTGAGGTGACTTTTGACTTCTTTCCTGGAAGTCCTTGGTGTCCTTGCGTTTTATACCTATCCTGCCTCCCTCCAGGCCCTCTCCCTCCAAAAACATCTCCCGATGTCCCTGCTCTCAAATGTTGTGTTTGTGTGCTTCCTCCCCTTCTCTCCCCATCTTGTCGACCGCTCCCCTTTTTATATACTTTGTTTGCTTGTTTGTTTGATTTGTTTGTTTGATAAATGTTAGCTCTTTCACAAGCCTCGACTCTGTACACAAAAAAAAAAAAAAATACCCCAAAGACTGAAAATACCACAAAGACCCAAAAGACCCCAAAGACCCTGAAGACCCAAAAGGCCCAAAAGGCCCCGATGACCCAAAAGACCCCGAAGACCCAAAAGGCCCCGAAGACCCAAAAGACCCCGAATACCCAAAAGATTGAAAAGACCCAAAATGCCCCAAAGACCAAAAAGGCTTGGAAGACCCAAAATACTCCAAAGACTGAACAGACCCCAAAGACTATAAAGACCCAAAGACCCAGAAGACCCCAAAGACTGAAAAGACCCCAAAGACCCAAAAAGCCCCGAAGACCCAAAAGACCCCGCAGACCCAAAAGACCCGGAAGACCTAAAATATCCCAAAGACTGAAAAGACCCCAAGGACTGAAAAGACCCAAAATACCCAAAAGACCCCAAAGACCCAAAATACCTAAAATACCCCAAAGACCAAAAAGACCCCATAGACTAAAAATAGCTAAAAGACCCTGAAGATGCAAAAGACCCTGAAGACCCAAAAGACCCCAAAGACTGAAAATACCCAAAACACCCCAAAGACACAAAAGACCCCTAAGACCTAAAAGACTGAAAAGACCCCCAAAGACCCAAAAAAACCCCAAAGACTGAAAAGACCCCCATGACCCAAAAGACCCCAAAGACTGAAAATACCCAAAAGATCCCAAAGACCGAAAAGACCCCAAAGACCCAAAATATTGAAAGGACCCTGAAGCCCCAAAATACCACAAAGACTGAAAATACCCAAAACACCCCAAACACACAAAAGACCCAAAATACCCCAAAGACTGAAAAGACCCCCAAAGACCCCCCCAAAAGACCCCAAAGACCCGAAATACCCAAAGACACAAAAGACCTAAAAGACATCAAAGACTGAAAAGACCCCAAAGATCCAAAAGACCCCAAAGACAGAAAAGACCCAAAACACCCCGAAGACACAAAATACCCCAAAGATCTAAAAGAATGAAAAGACCCCCAAAGTAGTGTAATAATGTTGCTTCTGGGACACCTCCGTTTAACATGTGAAATCCCTATCTAATGTCATTTACCCCCTTGTCTTTTTCAAAAATCATAAACACCTCTATTTCTCCCACCCTCATCTTTATGAACCTTTTGTCTGTAGTACCTATCCTTAATGTTGTTCATTAGACCACTCAAACACTACAAATATTTGTTTTCTCTTATAGACCTATCATCCTTCTTCTACATATCATCTGGCAGATTAATCTTTGACCCACTCAAACATTGACCCATTCACTTCCATATTAATTCTTTCCCTCCCTCATTGCCCCTAAAGACCTCTATTTCTCTCACCCTGTTCTTTACGAACCTTCTAACCTTTTGACATGTTATCCTTATTCATTAGACCACTTAAACACCTGTGATCCTTCTGACCTTATGGACCTTTTAACCTTTTACTCTTAATATCATCTGGTGAATATAACCCACTCAAACAACGACCCTACAAATATTTGTTTATGCGTGGGAAATAATTTAATTCTCCTACAACTCTCTTCACCATCTAATATATTAACAAAAAATATGTTTGAGTTTGGTTCTTTATTAAGATATTTTAACTGAGCTAAGATAAAATGGTAAACCTCCCTCAATGTTCTTGCTTGAGCGCCTCCAGTGCCACATACCATTTTTTGGTAAGCTCCGCCCACTTTTTGGTAAACCACGCCCATTTTTTACTAAGCCCCGCCCACTTTTTGTTAAGCCACGCCCACTTTTTACTAAGCCCGCCCACTTTTGCTAAGCTCCTCCCACTTTTGCTAAGTCCCACCCACTTTATAAACTCTTCAGCATTGTATCATTTCCAGGTAATACATTACATCATTTTCAGGGAATTTCCATCACATCATTTCCAGTTAAGACACGCCCAGGGAATTTCCACAGGAAGACACACCCAGTCCTTATAAAAGGCACCGACCACACAGGCTTTTTCAAACACGCTTTCTGCTTCACTTGAGAATGGACTACTATGCCGAAATGGAATGGGATAACTTTGCTATTCCATGGAGTCCTACTACCTGTGTAGAACTCAACCTTCAGATTGATGAACTGGACTCGAACCTCTTATCAATGGAGGTAAGTTTGTTTATTTATTTATTTATTTATTTAATTTTTTTTTTTTTTTTTTTTTTTTTTTTAAGATGAGACTCGTGTAAGAGTTAACAAAGTTTATTTTAATATTCATAGAGCTTGATTTATACAAATAAAAAATATTGTATTAAATTAATACATTGTTATTTTCTTTCACAGGAAATTGTATCTGAGATACGAAATGAAAATTCTGCTTTTAACACAACTTGGGATGAAGTTATTTTTTTGTTTGAAGACATTTTGAACAACCAAGACCCCCAGAACGAGTTCTACCTTGATGACCCAGCCAAAGAGTTATACCTTGGAGATCCACAAAATCCTGAAAAAGAGTTTTACCATGATGATACTTGTTGTGAGTTATCAAAACAAAACCCACTGAACAAGTTCTACCTTGATGAGCCAGAATACAAGTCATACATTGGAGACCCACAAATTTCTGAAAATTGGGAAAGGAGAGTTCTCCCTGATGGTCCGCAGTTATACTATGTGAGACACATCATAGAAACCCTAAAAAATTGGGCAAGGAGAGTTCTCCCTGATGGTCCGCAGTTATACTATGTGAGACACATCATAGAAACCCTAAAAAATTGGGCAAGGAGAGTTCTCCCTGATGGTCCGCAGTTATACTATGTGAGACACATCATAGAAACCCTAAAAAATTGGGCAAGGAGAGTTCTCCCTGATGGTCCGCAGTTATACTATGTGAGACACATCATAGAAACCCTAAAAAATTGGGCAAGGAGAGTTCTCCCTGATGGTCCGCAGTTATACTATGTGAGACACATCATAGAAACCCTAAAAAATTGTGAAATGGGAATTCTCCCTGATGGTCCGCAGTTATACTATGTGAGACACATCATAGAAACCCTAAAAAATTGGGAAAGGGAAGTTTTCCCTGATGGTCCGCAGTTATACTATGTGAGACTTATCACGGAAACCCCCAATATTTCTGAAAATTGTGGTTTTACCTTGGGGACTTGGAAAGATGGTTATATTTTTGGAGACTCGGAATGGGGGTTTTGTTTTGATGACTCGGAATGTGATACCTATCTTGGAGGCTCAACAGGAATGTGGTTATACCTTGGGAACTTGGAAAGTTGGTTTTATTTTGGAGACTCTACCTGTGGGGTTCCTCTTGGAGACTCTTTGGATTCTAAAGCAATGAACAATGTTCTTTATTTAATGACGCTTGATTTAAGCAATATCAAGAAAGTTCGAGGAAGAAAATGCTGGAAAATTCTTTCTTCCCATTTCTACTTCTTCAAACTTAAAAGCCTTGAAAGACAGAATTGGAGGAAGAGGAAAAAAAAAAAAGAAATACGTATTTAAAAAAGAAGAAAAGAAAGATTATGTTAGGGTTTGGGTGGGATTTTGAATGTGAGGGTTAGGGATGGGGTTGGGTTAGGGTTGGGATTTTGAATGTGAGGGTTAGGGTTGGGGTTGGGTTAGGGATGGGGTTGGGTTAGGGATGGGGTTGGGTTAGGGATGGGTTGGGTTAGGGTTGGGATTTTGAATGTGAGGGTTAGGGTTGGGGTTGGGTTAGGGATGGGATTGGGTTAGGGTTGGGATTTTGAATGTGAGGGTTAGGGATGGGTTGGGTTAGGGATGGGGTTGGGTTAGGGATGGGGTTGGGTTAGGGTTGGGGTTGGGTTAGGGATGGGGTTGGGTTAGGGATGGGGTTGGGTTAGGGATGGGGTTGGGTTAGGGATGGGGTTGGGTTAGGGATGGGGTTGGGTTAGGGATGGGTTGGGTTAGGGATGGGTTTGGGTTAGGGATGGGGTTGGGTTAGGGCTTGGGTTGGGTTAGGGTTTGTATATTATTATGACTCACTCGCACATACACACACACACAAAAGTTAAGCCCCAACTAAAAAGTTGTGGGATTCTGTGTTTGGGGTTCACAGATTTAAAAACGTATCCCCATTATACACACACAAAAGTTAAGCCCCAACTAAAAAGTTGTGGGATTCTGTGTTTGGGGTTCACAGATTTAAAAACGTATCCCCATTATACACACACAAAAGTTAAGCCCCAACTAAAAAGTTGTGGGATTCTGTGTTTGGGGTTCACAGATTTAAAAACGTATCCCCATTATACACACACAAAAGTTAAGCCCCAACTAAAAAGTTGTGGGATTCTGTGTTTGGGGTTCACAGATTTAAAAACGTATCCCCATTATACACACACAAAAGTTAAGCCCCAACTAAAAAGTTGTGGGATTCTGTGTTTGGGGTTCACAGATTTAAAAACGTATCCCCATTATACACACACAAAAGTTAAGCCCCAACTAAAAAGTTGTGGGATTCTGTGTTTGGGGTTCACAGATTTAAAAACGTATCCCCATTATACACACACAAAAGTTAAGCCCCAACTAAAAAGTTGTGGGATTCTGTGTTTGGGGTTCACAGATTTAAAAACGTATCCCCATTACATTTTATTTATTTATTTATTATTTTCAAGGGTATTATCTGCTTACTTGTGTTTTTTGTAATTCTTGTGAGTAAAATGAACCCAAGATTTCTTCTCCATTTAAATCATATAATTTGTAGGTCCAAGGGACTGTATCCATTACATCAATGATTTTAAATAATTCACGAGTCCATTTTTGTGTATAACCTTTCTCAAAATGACTTTTCCATTTGTATATTCTTACAATATCACCAACTTTAAACTTGGGCTTTCTCAAATTAATCTCCTTTTCATATTCTAATTTTGTAAATGTTTCTGATGGTTTTGATTGTGTTGATGAATGAACTGTATTATTGTAATTATCTACAATATCCTGAATTAAATACACCCATTTTTGAGAACCGAGTTGTGTGAATTTTTTATATAATTTCTCTTTTAAAGTACGATTAAAACGCTCAATAACAACTGCCTTTCCTTCATTAAAGGTGCTGTATAATTTAATACCCTTCCCCTTAAGAAATTTCATGAATATTTTGTTATAGAACTCTGTTCCCTCATCAGTCCATAACTTCTTTGGTTTCCTTTTATCCCGATCAAATATTAGCTTAAAGGCTAACATTAAAGTATCACCCCTTTTATTTTTTAAAGGGACAACCCAGGCAAATCTACTCCTCAAATCAATAACGGTTAAAGCATACCTGTATCCCCTGTCATTATTCAATTCAATTAAATCAGCGGACCATATGTGGTCAGTGTATTTAGAATAAACCTTCCTTCTTTTAAACTTTGTGATTATAGGTTTGTGTAATTCTTCAGCCAAAAGCTCCTCAGTCTTGATGACATCATTAGAGCCTAATAGTTTTTTGAGGAATAACCAAGACCAAGTTTCAATTTAGCATTTATCAAATTTCTCACAATAAACCTATCAACTTTCTCTCTCAACGTTGGATTTTGTATCAAAGACAAATTATACAACATTTCGCTGTCGGCTTTATGTTTTTCAGTCAACGTAGTGGTTTTCCCATAAGCAATATCATGCTTCATACACACTTCGTCAACCCTATTTGTAGGTTTAGACCAAGGTTTAGGATTGTCAGCCTCATCTAATCTTTTATCCAAGTTTGTTCCTGGACCACAGAAAGAATACCCTGGAAGGTGTAATTCCCCTGGAATTCCAGTTGTTGTAAATTTACTTCCTGACAGAAACTTTTGTATGTCTCCTCCTCTTTTAGGAGAGATGAATTGGCACTTTTTAGAGCCACATACTTGACATATTCCTTTTTGATAAACTCTATTATTTTTAGCTTTAACATAAGAGATATTTTTAGATTTAGTTTTCTTTTTACATTTGAGACAATAACTCATATTTATTTATCAGAAAAATTCCGACAGAGTATCAAAACCTTTTTGGTTTTCAACATATACATTTCAATCTTTATTTTTAAAACATAAAGAATCCTAAGGAATGCCTTCACTCTCTCCTCCATTTATTTACAAATAAAAACTAACTAAAGTCAATGACACCAACATCATCAATCACATAATCTTTTCCTTCTTCTTCTTCTTCTTCACCACTTTCTCGTTTAAATCTCCTCCCTGAAATTGAAGACATTGACGTTCTTATTTTTGAAACCATTATCTTCATAAGAGTTGTTAATTCTTTAATTTCCTCTTCGGTGCGTTGAGATTGATTTATTTGCTTTAATACACTCAATCTTTTATGAATCTCAATGATTTCCATCTTTTTATATTTTTCCTCCCTCTCTCTTTGCTCCCTCTCCTCCTCCTCCATTTTCTCCCTCTCCTCCTTCTCCTTTTTCTCCCTTTTCTCCCTTTCCTCCTTCTCCCTTTTCTCCCTTTCCTCCTTCTCATTTTTCTCCCTCTCCTCCTTCTCCTCCTTTTTCTCCCTCTCCTCCTTCTCCTCCCTCTCCCTTTCCTCCTTCTCCTTTTTCTCTCTTTCCTCCTTCTCTTCTTCAACTCCTTCCTCATCCCTTGCTACCCTTGAGTTTGAACCCCAAAGAATATTATACATATACTCATCTGGATTTTGAGATATTCTTGTATCTATAATTATTTTTCTCATAATAGGATACCAATAAGATTTGTTGACGATTTCTAAAAGAGTTTTATATTTCATAACTTTGAGAAGTTCATTTTTATTTAATATTTTAAACAAGTCTCTATTTGTGGGTTTAACAATATCAGTATAAGGCCAGTTTTTAATGACAAAATTCCCATGTATATGCTCCAAATCATAAGGTATGTAATACCGAGCACCCTTTTCTTGTAGGTATCCTTGAATACAAAAATTATAATTCTCTTGTAGTCTTCTTCCTGCCATTTATGTATCAGAAATATATGTGAGATTAATATTATGACAGGTAATACCACCCCATCTTCCCACTACCAAATCGGTTTGTATTCCTCGGCTTTCTATCCTTATCTCATTACCTTCCTTCTTTGTCATGCGAACCATCGCTATACTATCATATATTTTTCTTTTCTTAAAATCACGTATTTGTTGTTTACTAATTGTACTTCCACATAAATCCTTATCCTCACCAAGTGGATAATATTCTTCTTTACGAGACTGATTTAAATCATGTAGGTCTTCTATGTTTATTGAAAAAGACCAATTATACCCTAAATCAGGCATATCATACCCCCATTTATTAATTCGCATATTAACTAAATGTCCTTCTTTATAAAATTCAATTGTAAGCAGGTAGTTAAATTCAATGAGGAAAGGTGTATGGTCAGTATAACCAGGTGTTGTGGTTGTAAATTTTACTTCTTTCACAAAACGTGCTGTTTTCTTTAAAAATATATATTGTGATAAATCACTTAATCTAATTAAGTCATTCGCATCTGTAGGGTTTGGATAATTGATTAATTTATAAGTATTCTTCATATTAATATTTTTACTTACACTATATTTTTGTCGTTCAGCCTGTGCCTTTGTATAATAATTTGATAAATCAATATCCTGAGAGGATTTTCCAAAGATAGAACCATCTTTTCCAACATAAGTCATTTATATTAGATTAAAAATGATATCATAAAAATTTTCATTATTGTTGAGTTGAAATAATACATATAAACATAATTGACCACAACATTTAGAATTAATTTCTTGAACTTGAAATGTTTGATAAACACCATTCTGTAAGAATTGTATTACTTCAACAGGTGGTGGCATACCATAACTATCAAAATAATATTTATCCTGACTATTATGAATACAAACCCAATGAGAACCATTCTGTGTGTCTAAATTCATAATAATATTCTTTGTATTCTTATTTATATGTATTAATTCATCTCTCATACAGATTACCACATTATCAATTTTTAGTGTTTTACAATACTTGGCTAGTTCTATATTTGACGTTGTATTCTTTCCAAATTGTTTAAACCATTTATCCATTTATTTATGAGAAAGATACAATCCATTACCCCGTTTAGTTAGTTTAACACCCGCTTGAGCGATAGAGGAAAGCATATCACCAACCAACAATCTAGCTTTATCAGGTAGACTTTCAAGTTTTTGAGCAAAATCTACAATTACACCACTTCCACTAATTTGTTTCTCCAACTCCTTGTTATGTCTTTCCAATTCTTTTTGAGCTTTTAGTTGTGCCTTCCTTTCGTTAGCAGTTTTTACCGCTGCTGAAATACCACCAGTCAATGCTCCCGCCACACTTAAACCAGCAAATAAAGGAATTAGAAACGGGAGAAATCCTCCTCTTGACTCGTCTATTGAATATTTCTTTAACATAGGTTTCGTCATTTTAATTTTAAGTGATCCAACATCATTTAGTGTTTTTACTTGTGTGTGTGTGAGTAAAACATCAATTCTTACAGCTCCTTTTCTTTGAATTGTATTAACATTAATAATACAAGGCTTTTGATTTTGAATACAAGATGTTAATTTATTAAGATTGATTTGATTAACATATACCCCTACCATTTATTTATGAGAAAAAACCTATGTGATATTAATCATAACACCATTATCTGTATTAATCTGTAATTCTGTTTCCTCCAAAAGCAAACAATAAGCATCAACTTCTTCATTCTCCCCTCTTTCAATGTATAGAGAAGTATCCACTCGATTAGACTTTATAGTTTCCTTTTGAGAACTCAGGTCAATTGCGTAGATTGTATATAAACCTTTAAATGCAACCATATCCAAAATAGGATCATTATTACCATTACTTTCACACACTTTTTGGTAGGACTTGTAGGCTTCCGCATAATCATTTTTTTCCCAATCAATTTCCAATCTATCTCGCGGATAAAATGTGCCATCAAGAGAAACCCGAAGTTGTTTCACCTTAGCATTATCACTCAGCGCATTATTCTTATTAGTACCCTCCTCTCCATCTGGTTTTTTAAAAATGAGCCATAGGTATCGTGGCTTTCCTTCAAGAACACCCAAATTCCAAGTGTAGGTAGTGTGTTCCAGTTTAACGTGTTGACATCTTCTTTTAAGGTATGATACATTTAGCGGTTTCTTTGAGTTAAGTCTTCTATTTAACATCTCCTCCGTTTTAAGATTAGGAGTATATTCATTGATATACCAACACAAATCATTAATAACAAATTTATTATTGTCGCCAAAAGCATTTTCAGCCCCAAAAAGCAATCTATTTACATTATCATTCCTTTGTAGTTGAAATCTAATTTTAAGACCATACAAAACTTTATCATAATCACAAAATCCAAATATACCTTTAAGAGGTACTGCTACGGTAAAACTATTCTCAGCTTTTGCGTCATCATTATACATTGACTTCCTTTGACTATAACCAGGGTCTGTGTTTGTTCCCGTTGACATATCAGGAATAAAGCCTTCAACAGCTCCCTTACCCATTCTATCACCAAACGAATATAGTGTAAATTTCATCATTTCAGATGTAGCAGAGACATAATCAACCGCTTCAACCTCTTGTGTTCCAATATACAGGCGAACACTGTCAAACATTTTCCAGAAGAAATCATTTACGAGTGTAGCATTAGTATTATTCGCAGCCTTAGTGAATTTAAATTTACACAGCAAGAAACTATCAGCTATATTCAAGTAAGTTTGTTGATTATTTATTTCAAAACTTTTTGTTCCGTTTGAATTCCAGTCGGTTCCTGTAATAGCATTTACCTTAAAATAGTCTTCCTTTTTAGTAGAGTTTGAAATGATAATCGTATCATCCAAATCATAGATACTATCAATCGCTTCCATACTTGTATTTATATAGTATTAAAATTGTTGAAACCCTGACCCAAGTATTTTAATGATTTTTTGTCGTTCTTGTGAAGATAGTTGAGTTTTACCTTTTTTAATTTCTTTGATTGCTTGTAATTTATGGGACTCCTTTTGAGCATCTTTTATACTCTTTACAACACCTGCTACATTTCCCATGAGAGAAGCAGTTGAACCAATTAGGTCTTTATGTTTAAGAATGGTTGAACCAATACCCATTAGAGTATCAATTATCCCATCTCCTTTATTTCGAAATTGATGACCCACACCCCGTTGTCTCTTAGGTTTATAATATCCTTTACCCACATACCTTGTATAGTCTGGTGAAAGGAACATGCCCTCCCCTGTAATTATTTTATATTTTCCCAACTCGTGTTTTCTTACAATAACCATTATTTATTTATTGAAAAACTTCACGTAGGTGAATTCTGATGGATATAATTTCATCATTAAAGGATATCATACGATTATCTTGGTCGGTTATCCTAAAATTTACTCTGTATATGGTTTTTCCTGACACAGGTAAATAGACAAGATTTTTTGGTTCCATATTAAATTTATAACCAATCGGGGTTGAGTATGCACTGAATGAAAATATTGTATTTGTTCTTATTCCATCGTTATAAGCACCATCAATCAAATCACAATGAATTAATACTGAATTTATACCGGAGGATATTTGGATAACATTATCACTGTAAAACGTCCCGTTATTTTCAATCTTTTTTGAAGAGAAACCCAATAGCTCTCTGAACGAATTTTCAATCGTGAAATCAACTTTATAATTATTTTTCAGTTTAATAGTTGATTTTGAAGTGTGTGTTTGAATATCTATTACAATATTTTTTGGTTCATCACCTTTTTCTTTCATAAGGCGAGAGACTTCTGAAGATATTTGAGAAATCTCGTAAGCTCCAGGTGAAACAGTTATAGTTTTGTAGGCAGTGCCTGGATTATAACTAAACTTGTTGTTTTTCTCTGTGATATTAAAAAGGGTATTGTAAGTTTCCATTGACAACAAAGATGCCTCATATGAGGTAAGGGGGTCAAGTTGTAGTGGGTAAGGGAATGAAGCTGTGTAATCGCTCGTTGTGAAATTAAAACTAAGAATTGTGCTTCTCATCTTATTTAATATCTAATAAAATATCTTTGTATTGACATTTATTAATTATTTTCATGTTCATCAACTGATCTAAAATGGCTGAGGATTCATTAAAACAATTGTTGTTTCCAGCCTTCTTACTACCTAATAACAATAATAGCCTATTAACTAATTGTGATGGGTCATTTGGAAGAAAACTAACACCCGAACCAAGCTTACTTAAAGCATCAATAATATGTTTCTCCTTCTCATTCTTCTTACTTTTACCAGCAACAGAAACTCCATAATCAAGTGTATTTAACAACTCAATATATACCCTATCTTCCTCTCTTTCCATATCAAGTGGTTCCTCAAAATATTTTGAACCGCTGAATCCGGGGTTTGTTAGAAGAAACATTAATCTTGGAGTTAATTTAACATTTGGTTGAGTAGAACTCAAGAACATCAATTCATCATTAAATATCAATACCTTTTCTTCCACAAGATGAAACACTGCTGGTTCTTCTGTTGGAATGAGACCTGCTCTGGTTTTTGAACCTGCAGAATATTCATTGTTTTGAAGAGCTTCCACAACATAATTAGGGGGTTGATTTACCTGCTCAAGTTTCCGAAATAATCCCTCGTCATTATATTCTAATTCACCAAGTTCTTGTTTTGTTATCTGACTAAAATCTTTGAGCATTTGAAGTTTTTTCGGAGTAAATTCTACCGTGGGAACTGTAGGGTGTTGAGTTTTCAAAAGTGGTTTAAAGAATTTCTCTTGTTTTCTTTCAAAGGCTTCTTCACCAGTTAGTTTCTGTCTCCGTTTCTTCTTTATCTCTTCCTGTTGTTTAACAACTTTTGAAACTAATTGTTGATGTTCCTTAAACTTTCTTTCTCTTTCTTCAGTATTCATTTTCTGTATTTATTTATTGAAAAATATCATTTAGTATCTCATCTTGTTTCACAACAATATATTTATATTTTCCAATCGTGTGTTTCATATAATTTTCAAATTCTTTTTTACTACATAACGTAGAGCAATTATCTCTCCAAAAATTATTTACATCTATTGAATTTAACTTAAATAAAATAAAAGTATTGGCATTGTTTCTTATTGAGCGTCGAGGGAGTTGAAAATATGATTGACTAAGATATATACAATTACAAGAAGAATGTCTCCCTCTTGTATAGTAGCTATCCATTACTGTTTGGTTTCTCTCATTAACACAATCATCAAAGATGACAAGGTTCTTTTTTGATTTATCTAAATCTTGAGGTGAAGGTATATCATCCGTATTATCACTGAGAATACAAGTTATGGGTTTCGATTTTGATTTCTGTGTATCACAAAATAATTGTATTATATCATCAATATTATAATCATTTAGTTTGTTTTGAAGTTTAAATAAACCGATAATGTCTTCCTTTTTAAGACCCGCATTAAAACCCTGTGAGAGTAGTTGATACTCGGGTTGAAAACTTGACTTTGTAAAAATTATTAAATTATCATAATCTAAAAAATTAGAAGCAAGGAGCATCTTTAAAAGTAAACAGGTTTTTCCACATCCGCTTGAACCAACTATTAGACATCTCAATGAATTTGGAATGTTTTTATGGTTATTAAATTTTCTCTTATTTTCCCAAACGGGTAAAAAATCATTCATTTATATATTTGGAAAACAAGTTATCCAACTTTTTTTGAGCTATTTGAGAAACTCTATATTTTATCCTGAGTTCGGGTTTAATTTCAAAATAATCCATTATTTTATTTATATAGTATCTTGTATTAACATTTCCATTAAAATTATTTTGAATAATAAATATCATTAAACCCTTATACATTTCCTCAATACAATTAGTCTCTTCCCTTGAAAGAAATGGTGTATTATCATCACAATACTTAACATTCATCTCTCTTATTAATCTTGTAAAGTAATTCATTTTTGGTTCTAATTTAAAAGAGTTATATATTTTTTTATATTTCTTATTATCATTAATTAAAATTAAATCACAGAAAATACATTGTTTATATGAATCCTCATCATTAAGCCCCACTCTATCACAAGCCGGACAATTCTCTAATTTATCATATGGAGAGTCTGGAAATTCTAAATATCCTTCAGAACTTATCATATTTATGTGGTAAATTTTTACTTAAACTAAACGCAAGTTTATTCATTAATAAATACAATGTTTCAAAGCACAAAAGACAAATTTCAATCAGTCTCTACTTCGGTGGAAGATATAGAAAAATATGTCAAAGATGTTAAATTGAACAAAGATAAATATGGAAATTTTTGGGTAAAACCAGTTATGGAAAATAACATGAGCCCCTCTATTTCATTTAAAGGAAGAGCTCTAACTATACCTGGAAAGACATCCATTAAAGTAAATCTAACAAAAGTTTCTCCTCTACTCCTGGCAATTTATTCAAAGCTTGAAAAAGTGATTGACCACGATACTTTGAAAAAGAATGATAAGACCATTAATAATTCTAGAGGAGACATTTGTATTTTCTTTAATAATCCAAAGGGTGTAGATCTAAGTAAAATGAATGATGTTAATATTTCTGGTGAAATGTCATTTCGTTCTATGATAGTTAGAGATTATTTAAAGATAACTTTTGATATAAAAATTGTAGAGATTGAATCTGTTAATGAAAGAAAGTATATAGATATTGATGGGAATATTTTTCTTGCTAATTAAATATGAGTCAATACAGCAGTGAAGATTTTACTATTTCATTGAACTCAGACGATAGTGATGATAGTATTTCATTGAACTTGGACGATGGTGATGATAGTATTTCATTGAACACAGATGATAGTTATGATACTAATAGTTTGTGCTCAAATGATAGTTATGAGAGTAGCTTTATTGATGACTCTGAGTATGATTCTGAGTATTCATGTGATAGTTATGACTTAGATGATTCTGAGTGAAAAAGTGTTTTAGTTTAAGCACAGCGATATATATAAAACGGAGCTGTAAAGCTCAAAAGTGTTTTATTTTAAGCACAGTGATATATATAAAACACCACGTTTTCTCACGCTATAAATATGGTTTATTGTGATACTTGCGAGAAGGAAGTAAAATATTATAAACAACATATTCTCACCGCAAAACATACATACAACATTTTAAACAAACTTTCCCCTCTTCCACCTGAAACAAAACACTGTTCTACATGTAATAAAAATATCCTCAAGAAAGGCTTCAAAATACATCTTAAAACAAATCTACATTTATCAAATTTTATCACAACTAAAAACTCTGATGGAGCATTCAAAGGACATATTAAAATAAGAGTCTTTAACTTCAAACCTCCTGAACCAGAGTCTATAGTTGATGCTGTAGAAATAGTTAAACCTGCTGTTCAAACGTTGATTGAAAAAACACTAAAGGAAATGAAACCACTTAAATTTTATATGGGAGTAAAATTAGAAATGACAAAGGATGAAGGAGTTATAGATGCACCATACATGAGAACTGAGCCACACTTTATATCTTCATATCAAGATTTTAAAACATCAGGAGTCTATGATGAACTTATTAAACAAGAGCAAGATGTGGATAATTCAATCGTAGGAAGTGGATTCAATATAGGAAAAATTATTTACATAGACATTCATATTCTTAAATCAGATCCTCTAAAAGCTTCTTCTTACATTGATTTACCCAGTGTTATCAAAAATAGAAAAGCAGTTATCAATATCAAAAATAAAGACAATAAATGTTTTCTCTGGTCTATTTTAGCACACTTACATCCTCCACATTTTCATGATGAAAGAGTATCTCATTATAAAAAATATGAGAATACATTAAATACGAAAGATCTAAAGTTTCCGATGACTTTAAATGATATTCCTAAATTTGAAAAGATGAATAATTTATCAGTTAATGTTTATGGTCTAACAGAAACAAACAACATTCAGGTTTTAAAGCTTTCTGACAATTGTAAACAAACTCATATTAATCTTCTATATTTTAATTCAGACGAAAATTCACATTATACATACATCAAAGATATTGCTAAATTAATAAAACCACAAGTCTGTAAGAGAACAAATAAAATATATATTTGTTTGCGTTGTCTTAACTTCTTCAATTCACAAGAAAGATTAGATAAACATTCAAATTATTGTGGCGAACATAAATCAACGGTAATCAATATGCCTAAAGAAGGCTCAAAGATCACATTCAAAGATGAAAATAAAAAGATCAAACATCCATTTGTTATATATGCTGATTTTGAAAGTATTTTAGAAAAAATTGATACTGCTTCTCAAGATCCAAAAGAATCATACACAAATAAATATCAAAAACATACTCCTTGTGGTTTTTGTTATTATATCAAATCATCCGTTGGTGATAAATATAACAAGTTAGAGATGTATAGAGGCTCAAATACCCCAGAGGAGTTTGTGAAACGACTAGAAAAAGACTGTGTTCGATTAACCAAGATAATGAGAGAAAACAATAAACCAATGTCCTTAACAAGTAAAGAAAAAAGGGAATTTATAAAAAACAATGTCTGTCATATTTGTGAGGAGAAAATTGGTAAAGGTCTAAAGGTTAGAGACCATTGTCATCTCACTGGTAAATATAGAGGTCCGGCTCATCAAAGTTGTAATATTAATTATCAACTCCCCTCTTTCATTCCTGTCTTTCTTCATAACAACGCTCATTATGATACACATCTATTTATCAAGGAACTCTCAAAGACTTCTGGAAGTATCTCAGCAATTCCAAACACGGATCAGAAATACATTTCATTCACAAAAACAATTCACACATCTCCTATTACTCATATCAGATTTCTTGATACATTTAAATTCATGGCAAGTCCATTGGTTAACTTGGTTCAAAATCTAAAAGAGTTTCCATGTCTTTCAGAGTATTTTTTAGATAAAGATTTTCTAACACAAAAGGGAATTTACCCCTATGACTATATGGACTCATTTGAGAGATTCAATGAAACACAACTTCCTTCAAAAGAAAATTTCTATAACAAATTAAATAATAGTCATATATCTGATAAAGATTATGTACACGCACAAAATGTTTGGGAAAAATATAACATCAAGAATCTTGGCGAGTATCACGATTTGTATCTCAAAACTGATGTGCTTTTATTGGCCGATGTATTTGAAGCCTTTAGATCTGTTTGTCGCACTGGATATGGATTGGATCCTGCTCACTACTACACAGCACCTGGATTGGCCTGGAGTGCGATGTTGAAAATGACAAAACAAGATTTGGATTTGATAACCGATGTTGATATGCTTTTGATGATTGAAAAGGCAAAAAGAGGTGGAATTTCACAAGTCTGCTCGAGTAGATACGCAAAAGCAAATAACAAATATCTTCCAAATTATGATCCAACGAAAGAGAGTTCTTACTTGATGTACTATGACGCGAACAACCTGTATGGCTGGGCAATGTCTCAGGCTCTTCCTTATGGAAAACTTAGATGGGTAAAGGAAAAAGACTACAAAAACGTTTTACAAGATGTATGTATCTCTACACAAAAAGAATTGGATGAAGAAAAAGTTGGTTATTATTTTGAAATTGATTTAAAATATCCAGAGGAACTCCATAACCTACACAAAGATCTCCCATTTGCTTGTGAGAAAGCAAGTCCAAAGAAAGAATGGTTGAGTGATTATCAACGATCGTTTGATATAGGTGAATCAACAGAAAAATTACTTACTACATTATATAACAAGAAAAATTATGTTCTACACCAAAGAAATTTGCGACAATATTTATCAAAAGGTCTAAGAGTAGAGAAGATCCATAGGGTTCTAAAGTTCAATCAAAGTCATTGGTTAAAGGGGTACATTGATTTTAATACACAAAGAAGAACAGAGTCAAAAACAGATTTTGAGAAAGACTTTTATAAATTGATGAATAATGCGGTCTTTGGTAAGACTATGGAGAATGTGAGGAAAAGACAAAATATCAGACTATCAACATCTTGGGAACAAGCTTCAAAATTAATTAATAGACCGAGTTTTACTCGAGCTGAGGTCTTTACTGAGAACTTTTGTGCGATCCATTTGATTAAAGAGAGTATTGAAATGAACAAACCTATTTATATTGGAACAACAATTCTTGATTTATCAAAGTCATTAATGTATGATTACTTTTATAATAACTTGAGGAAGAAATATCAAAATGATGTTAATCTACTTTATATGGATACAGATAGTTTTATTTTGAAAATTAATACCAACGATGTTTATTCAGACATGAAAAGAGACATTAATATCTATGACACGAGTAATTACAGTCCAGAGAGTGAGTTGTTCTCTTCTAAAAATAAAAAGGTGATTGGAAAGTTCAAGGATGAATTAGGAGGAAATGTTATGAGTGAATTTGTGGGATTGAGGTCAAAGGCTTATGCTTATAAATACATTGTGAATAACGTTGAAAAGACTGATAAGAAGTTAAAAGGTGTAAAGAAAAATGTTATTAAAGAAACAATAAACTTTAAGGATTATTATAACTGTTTAACAACAAAGAAAGAAGAGTTTAGAAAGATTAATGGAATAAGAAGTTATAAACATCAATTATATTCAGAAGAGATAAATAAGAAAGCATTGGGGGCTTTTGATGATAAGAGGTTTATTTTAGAAAATGGAATTGATAGTCTCCCTTATGGTTATATAAGTATATAAGTGATAAGATATATATATATAAGTGATAAGATATATATATAAGTGATAAGATATACATAAGTGATAAGATATATATAAGTGATAAGATATATATAAGTGATAAGTTAAAAAGGGGGGGGGGGGTTGGGGATTTTAACGGGCTACCGCCGCCTTTTTTACTATTATATAAATGATAGAACCAAGTATCAACCAGACTAAAGAGTGGAGGTGTAATCAACCTTGGTATATAAATGGAAAACATAATGAATGTGAAAAATATCAAATAGGTATAATTGAAAAGGCAACTGGTAAAAAAGTTCACAAAACAAATAAGAGAATTAATTTAAATACCGGTGAATTGGGTAAAAAAGATGGAAATATTTTTGAGTGGACGGAAAACTTTGATGGTTGTCAGGAAAATATATACTTTAATTTAAAAATGGTATGTGGCACTGGAGGCGCTCAAGCAAGAACATTGAGGGAGGTTTACCATTTTATCTTAGCTCAGTTAAAATATCTTAATAAAGAACCAAACTCAAACATATTTTTTGTTAATATATTAGATGGTGAAGAGAGTTGTAGGAGAATTAAATTATTTCCCACGCATAAACAAATATTTGTAGGGTCGTTGTTTGAGTGGGTTATATTCACCAGATGATATTAAGAGTAAAAGGTTAAAAGGTCCATAAGGTCAGAAGGATCACAGGTGTTTAAGTGGTCTAATGAATAAGGATAACATGTCAAAAGGTTAGAAGGTTCGTAAAGAACAGGGTGAGAGAAATAGAGGTCTTTAGGGGCAATGAGGGAGGGAAAGAATTAATATGGAAGTGAATGGGTCAATGTTTGAGTGGGTCAAAGATTAATCTGCCAGATGATATGTAGAAGAAGGATGATAGGTCTATAAGAGAAAACAAATATTTGTAGTGTTTGAGTGGTCTAATGAACAACATTAAGGATAGGTACTACAGACAAAAGGTTCATAAAGATGAGGGTGGGAGAAATAGAGGTGTTTATGATTTTTGAAAAAGACAAGGGGGTAAATGACATTAGATAGGGATTTCACATGTTAAACGGAGGTGTCCCAGAAGCAACATTATTACACTACTCCCCAACGACCCCGATGACCCAAAAGACCCCGAAGACCCAAAAGGCCCCGAATACCCAAAAGATTGAAAAGACCCAAAATGCCCCAAAGACCCAAAAGGCCTGGAAGACCCAAAATACTCCAAAGACTGAACAGACCCCAAAGACTATAAAGACCCAAAGACCCAGAAGACCCCAACGACTGAAAAGACCCCGACGACCCAAAAGGCCCCGAAGACCCAAAAGACCCCGCAGACCCAAAAGACCCGGAAGACCTAAAATATCCCAAAGACTGAAAAGACCCCAAGGACTGAAAAGACCCAAAATACCCAAAAGACCCAAAATACCTAAAATACCCCAAAGACCAAAAAGACCCCATAGACTAAAAATACCTAAAAGACCCTGAAGACGCAAAAGACCCTGAAGACCCAAAAGACCCCAAAGACTGAAAATACCCAGAAGATCCCAAAGACCGAAAAGACCCCAAAGACCCAAAAATACCCCAAAGATCCAAAATACCCAAAGACACAAAAGACTATGTACGTATGTATGTATGACTATGTACGTAGACCGAAAAGACCTCAAATACTGAAAAGACCCCAAAGACTCAAAAATACCCCAAAGATCCAAAATACCCAAAGACACAAAAGACCCTGAAGACCCAAAATACCTCAAATACTGAAAAGACCCCAAAGACCCAAAATACCCCAAAGACCGAAAAGACACCAAAGATCCAAAATACCCCAAGGCCTGAAAAGACCCCAAATAATAAAAAGACCCCAAAGACCCAAAATACCCCAACACCGAAAAGACCCCGAAGACCACAAGACGGAAAAGACCCCGAAGACCCAAAAGACCCTGAAGACCCAAAATACCCTGAAGACCTAAAAGACCCCAAAGACTGAAAAGACCCAGAAGACCCCAAAGACTGAAAAGACCCCGAAGACCCAAAAGGCCTCGAAGATCCAAAAGACTCCGAAGACACAAAAGACCCAAAATACCTTTAAAGACCCTGAAGACCAAAACACTCAAAATACCAAAAAGACCCTTAAAGGGGAGCCCAATTTTTATTTCTTCTGAAAACCATTGACAATCAATCACAGTCTAATTTGAAGGGTATTTTATTTTATTTGTGAATCACAAAGTGCCGAAAATAGCCATAGAGTGTCGATTTTCGAGTTTGCCAGTGACATCACATTGTGAACTCACTGTAATCCTGCTGGTGACAGTACAAAGAGACAATGCATTCCGAGCTGCTCGGATTCCAATAATGATTGGGGATGTTGGAGGGGGCGGGGTGTGTGGGTTGGTCGTGGGTATTGTTAGTTACAGAGATAGTTGATGGGGGATTGTGTAGTGGTGGTGCGGGGTGGTCGTGAGTATTGTTGGCTAGGGTGACGGTTGTAGGGGGATTGTGAGGGCATGGTGGAGGGGCAGCTGGGGGGGGGGGGGGGGTAGGGGAGGAAGAGAGTGTGGGTTGGTCATGGATACTGTTAGCTAGGGTGATGGTTGATGGTTTGTTTGTTTTTTTGGAAAATTGGGATGTGTTACGGACTCGGCCTTAATGATTGTTGTTATGAGTATTGTTGCTGGTTCGAAGTATTCTAGATATTATGCTTATTGTGACTTAAGGGAAAGGGTTGTTGTGAGTAAAAGATTTAAAAGCGCTCCTGGTAAAATGTGGCCGGTAATCCGGATCGAGACCGGAAGAGGTGCAGCGAAGAAAAGGAGGTGGGAGGAGATTGGAAAGAGAGGTGTGGTGGTGGAGGCTCCGGGCCGAGCGTTCGACGTACAGTGCGAGGGAACCTTGCGTCCTTGAAAGGAAGTTCGGTCGATAAGAAATATCGCCGGAGTGTGGGGAGCCTGTGTCACCGGGTATTCTCAGTGAGGTTCCAGAGGATCCAGGTCTTGAGAACCCGGGTTGGAGCGAAAGCCGTCTGCCCTTTTGGCCACGCGAGCACCCTGCAGGGAACAGGCTTTCGTCGTGTCGGCTGGGCATTATTCCCGGGTGGATTGCCGGGAACGGCCATGCCAGAAAGGGGCACGTGTGAATTATACGGAGGCTCGCGGGTTGAACCACAACATGTACGTCGGAGCGAATCTTTGTGAGGTTCCTCCCCACCGCTGTGTTGCTGGGGGCTGAGCACGTGACCTCGGGGTCGTCTCGCTCGTCGACGCCTCAATTGACCATCGGGCTTTGACTCCCCGATCGCGGGAGCGCACAGACATTGGGACTTCGCCTTGGAGGGAAGCAGAGACATTGGGGGAGGTGCCATGAGTGTGGGGTTAAGGGGCTTGACAATGATTTTATCGTAAGATTTGAAAGTAGGGGTGATTGCCCCCATTGCTGTATGGCTCTTTGTGTGGGATTTATAATATATTATGTTTATAATATATTATGTTATAATTTATGTTTATATTATGTTATTATTGTTTATAACCGGGTGTGGTTGCATCATTTGATTCGACTGTTTCATTTGCTGGTTCCAGTGAGGGATAAAAACACCTTTCTGCCGGGGACCCTCTCGGGGTTCGGAGGTCCACCGAGACCAGGGGTAAGGGGGGGGGGGGCCGTAACAGAAATTGGGGGCTCGTCCAATTGATATTTGTGGACTCGCAATTGGGTCTGCATCCGGGATCTGAAAAAATTCCTAAATTTATTCCCGGAAAGAATTCCCAAGTTTGGAACTTTTTCCAACATTCCCAAATTTTTTCCAAAAACAAACAACAACAATAAAAATAAAAATAATAATACTTTTGTTTTTGTTTGTTAGAAATTTCTTGTGTGAAGGTTAGCAGGTGTTACCAGTAGTCACTATGGCGTTTGACGCAGAGAGGTTTACGGTGACCCTGAGTGAAGCACAGTTCAGAGCGTTAGTAAAATCGGACCTCTGGAAATTGGCCAAACATTTTAGCTTGGAGGTCTGAACTAATATGAAGAAGGCAGAGTTGCGGACAGTGGTGATACAATCTATGGTGGGATTAAAAGCATGGGAAGAGGTCGCCTGGGATTGGTTACCAGAAGAACAAGAAAATGTGGAGCTCCGGAAACTGGAGATGCAATTACGGAGCCAGGAAAGGGAAAAAGCACTGGAAAGAGAACTCCAGGAAAGGTTAGAAGACAAAAAAGCAGAGGAAAGGAGAGCTGCAAGAGAACTCGAAGCAGAAGAGAGAAGAGCCGAAAGGGAGTTAAAGGACCGTGAATTGGCGCATCAGCAGGAAATTAAAGTCAAGGAGCTGGAGTTAATGAGAGAACGGGGAGAGGTACCATCCCTGCTGACTGGTTCAGAACCTAGTCAGAACACCTGGGATGTTGGCAGACATGTGAGGCTGGTCCCACCCTTCAATGAGAAGGAGGTAGCCAAGTTTTTTCCACACTTTGAGAAAGTGGCTCAACAGTTAAACTGGCTGAGGAGTACTGGTCCATACTAGTGCAAAGTGTTCTGGTGGGTAAAGCTCAAGAGATTTATTCGGCTTTACCGATTGACCAATGTGCAGATTACGAGGTATTGAAGAAACACATTCTCAAAGCCTATGAATTGGTCCCGGAAGCTTACCGGCAAAAATTCCGGAATGCCAGGAGGAGGGAGAGTGAGACCCACGTGGAGTTTGCCAGATTGAAAGAAACCATGTTTGATAGGTGGTGCGATTCAAAAGGAGTTGGGAAAGACTTCGAACTATTGCGACATTTGATCCTGGTGGAGGAATTCCAACAGTGTGTCCACGAGGACATTGAAATACACCTGGAGGAAAGGAAAGTACCAAAGTTGTATGAGGCAGTGACCATGGCAGATGACTATGCTTTAACCCACAGGATGGGGTTCCGCAACCCTAACTTCTCGCCTAGACTTAGCCAGGGGAGCTATGGTACGGCAGGGGCGGAGAACGAAAATTCATGGGGGCGGCCTCGAGAGGAGGACCACTGTGATATCACGACTTCTTGAGGTCAGAAGTCAACGGTTTCAAGGCAGACGTATCCTCCGTGGGCCTCGAGGCAGACCACGAGGTTCTCCTCCGGGCCTACTTGCGCTTTTTGCCATAAACCAGGACACTTGATGTCCCACTGTCATGCTTTGGGAAAGGAAAATCAGGAGCGGAGTCTGACTAGTACAACTCCGAATGCGATGGCAAACGTGAGAAATCGCCCGCAGAAGAGTTACCAACCATTTATTTATGAGGGGTTTGTCTCACTGGAGGGAGACTCGACTAACCCAAGACCTGTTAGGGTATTGAGGGACACAGGAGCACATCAATCCTTAATGCTTGAAGGCATTTTGCCATTGTCGGAGAGTACAGCAACTGGTGATAGTGTTCGGTTACAAGGGATCGGTGGCTGGGTTAGCGCTCCCCTTCATGTCATCAATCTAGAGTCTGATTTGGTGTCAGGACTGGTCACCATGGGGTTGCAAGCCACTCTTCCTGTAGAGGGAGTATCAGTTGTGGTTGGGAATGATTTGGCCCGGGGTCAAGTTTCTAGTAACCTGATGGTTGTGAAAAAGTCCGATATGGGAAATAACACCACACAAGTCAGGGATGGAGGCAAAGTTGGCAAGCTTTTTGTAGGTGGACTGAACTTCAAAACAAAGGAAGAGGTTCTGGAGTCTACCTTCAACAAATATGGACCACTTTTGGAAGTGCTGCTGATAAAAGACAGGAGAGCCAAAAGTCAAGAGGGTTTGGCTTTGTCACATTTGAAAACTCAAAGGACGCCAGAAATGCAGAGAAGGATCTGAATAACCAGGAGTTGGAGGGCCGGACCATAACAGTCGGGAAGGCATTTCGTCGGCGTCGAGGGGGCTACAGAAGAGGACAACTTGGCAGTAGTGTTGGTGGTGGCCGCAGCCGATATTGTTATGGAGGCTCCCAGAGTTACGGCAGCTCCCGAAAGGACGACTATCAGGGTAGCGGCCGAGAAGGAGACCGTTATTCACGTGACTACAGTGACAGGTGGTCCAACCGTGAATCTTAGGGAAGTTAGAAAGAGGTGAAGCACTGAATGCTGCGGAATAGCCGAGCCAAAATTCCTCCACGGATTAGCCGTGAACGCCACGTTCCTAAAGGCGTCCAGGTAGTGAACGTTCCTGCACGGACTAACCGTGAACTTCACGTTCCTAAAGGCGTCCATGTAGGGAATACTCAGCTCGGCCTCCCGGGGAAAAGTGCTATCAGGAGGCACTAGGTGGTTTGTTGACAAGTTGGCCTGCAAAGAAAGTTTTTGCTGTGGTCAAACTTTCTTTCCTGAAGGGGGGGAAGTGTTACGGACTCGGCCTTAATGATTGTTGTTATGAGTATTGTTGCTGGTTCGAAGTATTCTAGATATTATGCTTATTGTGACTTAAGGGAAAGGGTTGTTGTGAGTAAAAGATTTAAAAGCGCTGCTGGTAAAATGTGGCCGGAAATCCGGATCGAGACCGGAAGAGGTGGGGCGAAGAAAAGGAGGTGGGAGGAGATCGGAAAGAGAGGTGTGGTGGTGGAGGCTCCGGGCCGAGCGTTCGACGTACAGTGCGAGGGAACCTTGCGTCCTTGAAAGGAAGTTCGGTCGATTAGAAATATCACCGGAGTGCGGGGAGCCTGTGTCACCGGGTATTCTCAGTGAGGTTCCGGAGGATCCAGACCTTGAGAACCCGGGTTGGAGCGAAAGCCATCCGCAATTTTGGCCACGCGAGCACCCTGCAGGGAACAGGCTTTCGTCGTGTCGGCTGGGCATTATTCCCGGGTGGATTGCCGGGAACGGCCGTGCCAGAAAGGGGCACGTGCGAATTCTACGGAGGCTCGCGGGTTGAACCGCAACGTGTACGTCAGAGCGAATCTTTGTGAGGTTCCTCTCCACCGCTGTGTTGCTCGGGGCTGAGCACGTGACCTCGGGGTCGTCTCGCTCGTCGACGCCTCAATTGACCATCGGGCCTTGACTCCCCGATCGCGGGAGCGCACAGACATTGGGACTTCACCTTGGAGGGAAGCAGAGACATTGGGGGAGGTGCCGTGAGTGTGGGGTTAAGGGGCTTGACAAGGATTTTATCGTAAGCTTTGAAAGTAGGGGTGATTGCCCCCATTGCTGTATGGCTCTTTGTGTGGGATTTATAATATATTATGGTTTGTTTATAACCGGGTGTGGTTGCATCATTTGATTCGACTGTTTCATTTGCTGGTTCCAGTGAGGGATAAAAACATCTTTCTGCCGGGGACCCTCTCGGGGTTCGGAGGTCCACCGAGACCAGGGGTAAGGGGGGGGGGGAGGGGACCCCGTAACAGATGCCTCAAAACCCAAGGCCACCCAAGTTGAACAGAGAGATTGTGTGGGATGGTCATGAGTATTGTTAGCTAGGGTGATGGTTGATAGGGGGTTGTGAGAGGATGGTGGAGGAGAGGAAAGAGAGTGTGGTGGGGTTGTCGTGGGTATTGTTAGCTAGGGTTTTTTTTTTTTTTTTTTTTTGTATCCAGAATCGAGGCTCGTGAAAGAGCTAACATTTATCACAAAAAAAAACCAAACAGACAAACAAAATATATAAAAAGAGGGAGCGGTAGACAAGATGGGGAGAGAAGGGGAGGCACACAAACACAACATTTGAGAGCAGGGAGAAGTGTGGGAGGGAGAGGGCTTGGGGGGAGGAGGCGTGGGAAGGGGGGGGGGGGAGAGGTATAAAACACAAGGGGACCAAGGACTTCCAGGACAGAAGTTGGTATTTCCAAAAAAAAAAAAAAAAGTGTTGGATTTTGGGTGAAATTAGCGGGGGTAGAAAAGATCAAGGTTTTGGATGGGGAAAGATAAGAGATGGTGGTGAACAGCTGTTTTAAAGACCTGGAGGGAGGAGTGGGATTGAAGGGAGTGTGGGAGTTTGTTCCAGAGGCGGGAGAACACTGGAATGAAAGAGTGAAGGTGAGCAGAGAGTCTTGATTTTGGCAGTTTAACCATAAGAGGGTTGCAGGCAGATCTAGTGCGACCTGCAGGAATATTTGGGGGACAGAGCCCAGAGAGAGCTGGGGGAGCAAGGCCGAAGAGGAGTCGGAAGAAGACGGAAAGACCACCAACCTGCCTGCGTTGAGTAAGTGAAAGGCCCTCGGAGATAGCTTCATCGCGGGGGTTGATGTTTGTTTTTTCTGGAAAATTGAGATGCCTCAAAAACCAAGGCCACCTAAGTTCAACAGAGATCCAGCAATATTACCAAAGGAAATAATCAAGAAATCCAAGTCAAATCATTTGTATCAGCAGAAAATATCCAACAATAAGAGATGGCAGAAAAGTGTTGTACGCTTGGATCAAGAACACCTATAGGGTCGCCCGTAGAGCGGGTACTCTGATAGTCTCTACAATGCTGGAAGGCTAGTCGTAATGATTGTGAGAAAACAATAAAAGTTGGATTGGTTTGCAGTGATCAATTTGCTATGAGAGGATAATGACCTATTAGAGTGGAGATGAGAACCATCAATACCTGATGAAAACACCACATGCAGTCATAATGAGGAGGGGGGTGGGGGGGGGGGGAGTTAAAAGGATACCATAGGAAAGATAGCACGGTATAATTAATAGCATGGACCATGCAACGAGTAGAATAAATGTCGATGTAATAAGTAGAGAAACTGTAGCTAAAGTTTGTTTATGGGTTCTTCACTCGGATGGGCATAGGGGGGTGGGGGGGAGGAGACATCCTAATTAGCTCTAAGGTTTAAGGATAATTTCTCCCGTGTGGGATTCCCCTGTGATCAATCTCTAATATTTTACAGCATCTGTCGGCCATTTAAAACAATACAAGCCAAGCCAAGCCCGCCCACATGAGCACTTACGGCAAAAGGCCATGCCCCCAGAGTGGTATGGGGGAGGGGCCGGGAGGGTGGAGAAAGAGCTGGCAGGCCACGCCCCTGAGGGATGTGATTGGCCCAGAGGACGTGGGCAGAGCATGAGGCGATTTGGAAGGAGCTTCGCAATTGGTCAAGGTGATGTCACGAGAGCTGAGGAGAGAGACGATCGGTTTTGAGGTTGAACAAGAAGTTGGCCATTTTTGGTGCCTCATTGGATTTTGTATGGTGTTCTTTGAGAAAGCATTGTGTGTGGCATTGCAAGGGAGCTTTGACTGCTGGGCTCTTCTGGGGTTGGAGGCCGGGCTGTCTTTCTCCAAATGGCAGAGAAAGGAACGAGTGCAGTCACATGCTCGCCAACGCCCCCATACTGAGCGCTTTCGGCGTGCGGCAGTTGACGTCGGCGCCATATGTGCAACTTCCCACCTGAGTGACATTGAACTCAGAGCTTCACCACCATGGCCACCACTCGCTAAAAAGGGCCATTTGGGACTAGCTAAGTGCCGGCACCTAAAAGGGACATTTTATTTTCATTCTATTTTCCCCTGTGTGTGTTGTGTGAATCAGTGAGTGGAGGAGCTTCAAATTAGAATTAGTTATTTTACCTAAACATTAATTTTGTTCTCGATTTATTTTCATTAAATTGCTTGATTGTTGAATTTATTGTGGTGTTTGCATGTTTTGTGGGTTCGGCATAAACCCGTGTTTCTTTCGTTCAGCTAAATGTCTCGCATCCCGTCATTCCTAGGCGGGCCAATATTAACCGCCATTTTCGGCCAGATGCCTGGGAGTTAAAGTTGATTCGGCTATCCTTCACCAGTGATCTTAATCACTGGCGACACGACAGTATGCTACAAGGTCCACAGACACACACATATATATACAGACTTGGCATTTAATATGGAATATTTTTTTTGTGGGGGTGAACTTACTTTTCAAGATGTCTTAGAACCAAAAGTTCATTGCAATTATGTTGAAATTATTCTAGATTTTGTTAATGTCACCTTTAAAAGAAACAAAAACCACATTTGACATTTCGAAACAAATAAATTGATCCTTGAAAGTGATGTAAACTGATAGCGAACTCAATTCATGGACAGTACTGTGTTAAACTTCTGTACGTTTTCCAGAAGTATCTCTTTATTTTGCACATTAGCCAAATTTTTTTTTAACAAAAACAATAGTTGGATTACGGACAGTAAAATTACAGTTCAGTACTTCGTGTAACCCCCACGAGCATTCAGGAGAGCACGTACACGTTGAGGCATGCTGTTCACGAGATTTGCCAAGGTTTGGACAGGAATCGCTTGCCATGCAGTGACAATAGCCTGCTGCAATTCACGCACAGAGGTCGGCTGCTGGTCCAAGTGGTCGATTTGATGCGTTAATTCTGCCCACAAGTTCTCTATCGGATTCATATCCGGGGACATGGCAGGCCACTCCATATGCTCTACACCACGGTCAGCAAGAAAGTGCTGGATCATGCGAGCACGATGAGGCCATGCATTGTCATCTTGGAAGACAAAGTTTCCTTGAAAGGCTGCACGAGCAAATGGAAGCAATGTTTCTTCCAGAATGGCCCTGTACTTGAACTGGTTCAGGTTTCCATTCAGAACAACCAGGTCAGTTTTGCCCCCAGCATGAAAAGCAGCCCAAACGGTCACCCCACCACCTCCAGCTTGGACTCTTGGCACTATACAATCTTTGTTGTAGGCTTCATGCACTTGTCTGCGCACTCGGACGCGGCCATCTTGACGATAGACCAGAAATCTAGACTAGTCACTGAAGATCAGGTGATTCCAGTCTCCTGGCTGCCATTGATGGTGCTCTCTGGCCCACTGCAATCGGCGCTGGCGGTGTTGTCTGGTCAGGCGTGGCTTTCTCAGGGGACGCCTGGCACGATAGCCTGCTTGAACCAGTCGTTGGTTGACTGGCCTTCTGGATACAGGCACATTTGTCAGTTGCTGCCACTCAGCCCTAAGCCGATTAGCTGACTTGGCACGGCCATTGCGGACTAACCGGTGCAGCTGGCAATCATCCCTCCTTGTGGTTCTGCGGGGACGTCCTGGCCTCGGTATTGGAGTAGGGACACCCCTCTGAGCATTTCGTTTCTGGATCTATGACACCTGACCTTGAGTGATGCCATACTGCCGAGCAATAGCATGCTGTTTCATGCCGTAATTTCGTAAAGCCACCACTCCATGACAAGCAGCATTGTCGAGTTGACGGACCATCTCCAGAGGAAGCGGCATTAACTTTTGGAGACGTGCAGCAGTTGTTTTCCACTAATACAGAACGCAACAACCCTTGTATACCCGACTGTGAAGCCAATCATCAAATGCACCTGTCCGTACATTTTGCCACGCCACCTGTGATATAATCCTGTTGTTGACTTCTTGCTGCGACAGACAATCAGTTGCATGGTTCTTTTAACAAATAAATCACCAAAGTGTAAAAGAAACTCACCAGATTGATATACTGAGTTAAGAAAGTAAACCCAAGTCAAGAAAAAAAATATATTCCATATTAAATGCCAAGTCAGTATATGTATTGTTGTGGAGATGAGGACTGTATTTTTTTTGATTGTGTGCTGTATTATTATTATTATTGTTTATTCTGCGCCCCCCTACCTCCGGAGCTGTGTAAAGGTGAAAGGGCATCCCATAATTAGTCCACAAGCATACACGTCAGCCAAGTAATAGAATACCCCTGTTGATAGTTATCTCTTATTCTGTGTTTTAGGGTAAGGCTGTGTCTCCCATTAATTGAAGTACTCCATTGCACCAGTGAAAGAGAATAGATCCCCTTTCATTCCCATCCCCAAAATCTCCATTCCCTTTTACATCCCCTCTCGTGATTGCCAACCCTCGATTGCCAATTACATCCCCTCTCGTCATTGCCGAGCCTCGATTCCCAATGACCTCCCCTCCAATAACCGCCATTGACCACGAGGCAGGGTCGGAGAAGAAAGGCGTGTCTCCACCTCGTCATAGAGGGGAAGAGGGGCGTGCCCGCCCGTCGTCATCAAGGGCGGAGCGAGAGGGTCGCGTGACCAACCAGGGCCGAGGTGAGCACACCGATGGGCGTGTCCTGAAGGCCGGCGGCTTAATCGCCGGAGGCGTTATAAAGGCGCGCACACAGGAAGCGAGTGAGTCGGTTGCAAGAGAGAGAGTCGTGAGGAGTCAGTCAGTGGAGTCGGTGGTCAGTTGGTTGCGTTGGTTGCGGTGAGGAGTCGGTGGTGGTGGTCAGTTGGTTGCGTTGGTTGCGGTGAGGAGTCGGTGGTAAAGAGTGAACGAACGCACAAGAAAGAGTTGAGGGTTTGGACCAGACGCGTCAGACGAGGCCTGGCAAAGCACGCGACGTCCACAGCAGCCACAACAGCAGCGTGGGGCCTGAACGGCGGCTGCTAAACGCGCCGGTTGTGCTGCAGGACCCCCCTTGGACCTTCCTCTCCCTCCAGCCATCCACCTCCTGCCATTCCATCCTTCTTGTGTACGTGAGTTTGTTTTGTTTGTTCTGTCCCTGGGTATTTAATTAAGTCTGTAGGTAAGCTAATAATTGCACTGTGTCTCTGATCCTTCTGTATATTATTTTATTATCTTTCCTTCTCCTTGGTTACTTTGAGCATGTAAATAGTAGGAATAAATTTAGTAGTATTTCCAACCTTTTTGTCTTCTTCTTCTTCTTCACATCCGTGTCGCCTTTGTCTTTTCCCTATTGAATAACTGCGGTGCGATCCGGCCAACGTTTGGGTGGAATCGGGTGAGTCGGGGATCCTGTAACGGTCGCGGTTGGACCATCCGCTCGGCCCATCATAACATCTAAACCGCGATCAGTAACAATTGGTGTCTGGGAGTGAGATTTGGGGCCCGAACCAAATTTTTAAAACATCTAAAAAAAAAAAAAATTTGGTCAAAATTTGGAGCGGCCGAAATTTGTTTTGTTTTACAAAACCTGAATTTTGAAATCGCGCCATGGCTGGTCAAGGCGACGGGAGGCCGGTGGGAGAGATAGACGGGGTAGAATCGACCCAGGACCTCGGGGAAATGTATGTGGAGGAAGGAGAGGAGGAGAACATTGGCAATGTGGTTGAGGGGGTATCAGGTGCACAAAATGGCGTGCTCGCGCACGTGGTTGAAGAGTCCCAAAATAGCGGCACAGTGGAGGGCGAGCCAGCGGTGGCGGCTGGGGACGCTGGGCAAACCGGGTTTGACCTCAGATTATTCTTGATTCAAATAATGGCAAAAATGGATGCTCAGGGTGAGCGATTGGAGGGCCAAATGGGGGTAATGGGGAACCGGATGGATGCTCAGGGTGAGCGATTGGAGGGCCAAATGGGGGTAATGGGGAACCGGATGGATGCTCGGGGTGAGCAATTGTGGGTAATGAGGGACGAAGTGAGGGGTACCGGTGAGGCGTTAGACAACGGGATAAAAGAGGTGAAAAATGGGTTAATGGGGTTAGAAAACAGGATGGAAGGCAAATTGCGGGAGATAGGGGAGCAATCCGCCCGAGAAATTAAACAAATGGGAGAGCAGATAGAGGAGGTAAAATTCGGGGTAGAAACCAAACTGGATGCTCAGAGGGATGAATTGGGACAGATGAGGGCGGCATCTACAAAAGAAAGGGAGGAGATGAAAGAGGAGATACGACGAGGTGTGAGTGAGGAGGTCTCGGGGCTACGCGAGGAGGTAAAGCGAGGTGAGAAGCGTATGGAGAAAGAGGTGAAAAATAATACGGCGAGGTTACAGGGGGGAATAGAAGATCTGACTGAGGAGGTGGAACAGCTGACGGAGGGACAAACGGGGTTAGTGGAGCAGGTTCAAAGGAACACTGCAGTACTCGGAGGGTTAAAGGCGACACAAAAAGAAATTAAAAACGAATTAATAGCGACACAGAAGCAATGTCAGATGGTACGTGAGGAACTGACAATGAGGGTGGACGAGGTGACAGAGATAATGGAGACAAAGGACCGGCAGGTGAGGATGCACATAGAGACGGTCACGGTAGCCTTAGAGGACGAACTTGAGGAGACGCACCGAGAAATAAAAGTGGTTAAACAAAAATTAGAGGAAGTGGAAGAAGAGGTGAGTGAAATTAAGAAGAGACGGACAGAAACTAAGAGAGAAATCCAGGAGGAGGTAATGGAATTGGTACAAGGTCGGTGCTCAACTCATAATGTGATGCTCACTAACCAAATAAAGAGTTTGCAGGTGGCAAAAGAGGTGCGACGACGAGGTACGGAGGTGAGTGGCAATGTATATGATGTGAGGAAAGCTTCAGTCGGCTTGGGGATTGGTTTGGATCCGGGTGTTCGTGAGAGGCCGTTGGTGAAGTGTGCGACAGGTCTGGTGTGCGAAAAAAGAGGTGTGCAAGAATGTCCGACCATGGGGTGTGTGAGGAAAAAGTGCACGCCGAGGAGTGAGGGTGCCGTCAAGAGTGAGTTGGTCGAAGCGCGTGTGCGAGGGAGTACATGGAAGCGCGGTGTGGTGAGTGTTACGGAGGAAGTAACGGAAAAGTGTGCGCAAGAGTGTGCGCGAGAAAGGTGTGTAACAGACGGGTGCATGAGGAAAGAGTGTGCTGTTGAGAGTAAGGGTGAGTGCGCGACCGAGAGTGGAGGTGAGAGTAGTGAGAGTGAAACGGAGCGTGAGTGGGTTATGACAGGTGAGCGAGGATGTACACCTGGAATGGAAGGATGCACACCTGGAATAGTAGAGCGTGTGTGGGAATGCACACTTGAGTTGGTCGTGAGGCACGTGGTTGGGTGTGTGGGTGAGAGCACACCTGTGGTTGTCACAGAGGAGGTGACCGAGGAAGGGGCGCGAAGAGGTGTGTTGGTGAGGTGTGCGAGCGACGAATGTGTGCCAAAGTGTTCGGTGGTCAGGTGTGTGACCAAGTCTGTGAGCGGAATGAGTGTACCGAGGTGTGTAAGGAAAGGTACGAGGAGCATGGGAACAGCTAGAGGTATGAGCAAGAAAGGGGTAGCGTATGCGTGTCAGCATCCAGGTAAAGCATCGACGGTAACCGGGTTAGAGGTTAGAACGACTTATAGCCGAATCGGGCCCTCGGTGCGCGTCGGGCAGCTTCGCGTGCCGCGAGGACCAGCGGGGATCCGAACCACGGCGGTTTCGAAAGAACCACCGTACGCGATCCACGCTGTGCCTCGCTTGGAACGGCCGCGTCCGGGCTCCACTAGGCGGAGCGGGCAGCCCGATAGGAAGGGTCGTCATGGCGACCACTTTTTATTGAGACGTGCCGGCAGGTCGAGATCGGGACATTGGATGGCTCCACGCCGAGGTGGTGCGTGGGATCTCGGCCCGGGTAAGCCCCCGTCCCTGCCCCGAATGCGGGACGTATCCAGCCGCTGGCACAAAAGAACCCGCGTTCATTGCTCGGCTGTACGAAGCCGAGCTTTAGAAGGGAATTGGCGCACCGAGAGGATGTAATAAGTAGACGGGTGATGAGGATAGTGTTTTGGACCCAAAATTAGAAAAAGGCGAAATTTGATGATTGGTACGGTGATTGGCAGATGATTGGCAGAATTTTTGATTGTTGGATTTGGACGAGTGAAATTGATAGTAGGACCTCCCCGATGTGGAGGGATGGCAAATCCACCATCCCTCACACCGAGTGGGGCAAATGCGCTATAGTTTATGGGGTTGATGGCAGTGAAAACTAGCCCGGGTGGGTTAGGATATATCGTGTGTAGGGATCTAGAGAGATGACATTAGGTGACGTTAAGATTAGTTAGTGACTGATACCTGTAGTGGGGACGCAGGTAGTTTAGGGTGGATGATAATGACGTGGGAGCGCAATAGTTTAAAGGGACGACTGGGAAGCGCAAGTTTCAGAGGGGAGTAGTTAGCTGAGATGATGCCGTGTGTTTGAGGATTGAACAGGTGTGATTGCACAGGTGTGCAACTGAACAGGTGTGTGGAGCAGTGTATGAGTGAGTGATGGTGATGTGTGTTGTGTTGACCAACTGGTCCAGGAAGAGGAGGAGGGTGCAGGTGGCACCAGGTATGATTGCACAGGTGTGCAACGACAGGTGAATGGAGGACAGGTGTATGGAATAAATGGTATGGAGTATTGGAATGGATGGTCATGGAGTGAGTATGGTGGAAATTGTGGAGTGGAGTGGATGGTGCGAAGGTGTGAATGGGGGAAGAGTGGACCCCCATCACGGATACCCGGGGCGGGTAGTGTAAGTGTTAGGTAGAGGGTACAGGTAAATTGTGGTTGGATATTGGCATCTGTGGTGCGGGTGAAAGAATGGTCTTTGGATGGGTGCATTAGTGTTGTGGAAATGGCTGGGCGTGTAGCCTGTTAGTGTGTGTAGTTGGTTTGGGCACTCCACCACTGTGAGGATGTCGGCCAGGTGAGGCCGCAGGTGGGCTCTGGGAGCCGGTAGTTGTGGATGGGGCCCGAGGATCCGGAGGACGGACCCGGGTAGCCCAGTGCCAGAGGGCACCAAGGGGTGACAGAGCCAGGAGAGGGCCTTCCCCAGTTAGTTAGGTTAGGGTGAGGAGCTAGGTAAGCTCGGGTGGCAACTGCAGTGGTGGAGGTGTGCAGGTGGGTAGACCTGCTGGGAGAGCTACACGTCGCAGCCCAGAAATTGTGCGAGGGCACCGGGAGATGAATCGGGGGAGTGAGACCCCAAATCGAGAAGCACCACAGTTTGGTCAATGGGAATTGGTTTTTAGAACCCATAGTGTAAGTGGCCAATGGATTGGCAGGGAAAGACCCCGGGTAGTGTAAAGTGTGTTAATGTCATTTAGAAAGTAGTTAGGATGAAGTCTCCTCGCACCATCTGCATCCACTCACCTGAGGTGACAGGTACTCCGCACCATGCCATGTTTAATTATTTTTACTGTGCAAATGTTTGGATTGTGAGACGCATCATGACGTGGGTGTGACATTGTGCTTTGATGTTCCATCTCTGCCTCCTTATGAGGATTGATGATGAATTTGGTGATGGCAAATTTTGAAGTAGAGGGATTGTGGAGACGAATTTGGTATAGGGGAAATATGGGGAAGACGTGACAGTAGTGACGAATTTGTAAATGTGTAGATTTTTGTACATATGGGGTAAGGGCAAGGGTAGGGTAGGTGACAGGGGGGTGACGTACGGTAGGGACGAGCTTTCTCACTTCGCCCTCCGTACGCATTTCGCCTTGCATTGCCTTATTGATGTGTACCCTTGTGACCTTACCCCTCGCTCAATTGTCTTTCCCCTTTTGTCTCCCACATGACCTGTGCGCCATTGGGTGCCGAGGGGAGCGTGCGTGGGTCGGCCATTGTGCGCCCGAAATTCCCAGAACCAGCTGTCTGCATCGATGCACCACATTATGGACCACATGCCTGTGGCCGAGCACCACTTATGGACCCCATGGGTTGGGGCATGGCCCCTCTGCTGGAACCGGCCATGAGGGCCCGAAATCTTGCTGGCGGACCTTGGCCACAGGGCACCGATGCCCCACAGGTGAACCACACTAGTCGGCCCTGTGGGCCATAAATAAAAAGGACACATTGGGTGCAAGTTTTAATACAAATAGGCCGCCAGTAAGCAAAGCAAAAGAATGACAACATCTGGAAGACCAAATAATAATAACCAGCAGAGGGAGCCGAAGAGCAAGAGACCACCTGCAGGGTTAGGGGTTGTTGAATTTATTTTTGTTGAACACTCTTGAACAATGGTGACTGCACCGATTGGTGCTTGGGTGCTTGTATTGGTGCGTTTTTGGGTGCGTTCATGGTGCGTCGATGCAGAGCAGACTGTTTCCCCCCCAGAAAGAACAATCACAGGTCCTGGGTTAGTTTTGTAAATAAAAATAGCGTCATTGTAAATAATGCTTCCCACCGTCAGTGTATAGTTTGAAGACCATTCCGCAATTCGGTTAACTGTGGGCGTAAGTCTGTTAGGCAGGGTGCAATGGAGCAGCGGGACACATTTATTTATGTTTTAAAACTGTCGCACTCAGGGTCAGGTTAAAAATAGAGGGAACTACACCTACGTGTCACACTAAAAATAAAAGTTGTAGGCCCGGGACGTGCCTAAGAGGAGGAGGGTGCAGTGTTGCGGTGATGAGGACTGTATTTTTTTTTATTGTGTGCTGTATTATTATTATTATTGTTTATTCTGCGCCCCCCTACCTCCGGAGCTGTGTAAAGGTGAAAGGGCATCCCATAATTAGTCCACAAGCATACACGTCAGCCAAGTAATAGAATACCCCTGTTGATAGTTATCTCTTATTCTGTGTTTTAGGGTAAGGCTGTGTCTCCCATTAATTGAAGTACTCCATTGCACCAGTGAAAGAGAATAGATCCCCTTTCATTCCCATCCCCAAAATCTCCATTCCCTTTTACATCCCCTCTCGTGATTGCCAACCCTCGATTGTCAATTACATCCCCTCTCGTCATTGCCGAGCCTCGATTCCCAATTACCTCCCCTCCAATAACCGCCATTGACCACGAGGCAGGGTCGGAGAAGAAAGGCGTGTCTCCACCTCGTCATAGAGGGGAAGAGGGGCGTGCCCGCCCGTCGTCATCAAGGGCGGAGCGAGAGGGTCGCGTGACCAACCAGGGCCGAGGTGAGCACACCGATGGGCGTGTCCTGAAGGCCGGCGGCTTAATCGCCGGAGGCATTATAAAGGCGCGCACGCAGGAAGCTAGTGAGTCGGTTGCAAGAGAGAGAGTCGTGAGGAGTCAGTCAGTGGAGTCGGTGGTCAGTTGGTTGCGTTGGTTGCGGTGAGGAGTCGGTGGTGGTGGTCAGTTGGTTGCGTTGGTTGCGGTGAGGAGTCGGTGGTAAAGAGTGAACGAACGCACAAGAAAGAGTTGAGGGTTTGGACCAGACGCGTCAGACGAGGCCTGGCAAAGCACGCGACGTCCACAGCAGCCACAACAGCAGCGTGGGGCCTGAACGGCGGCTGCTAAACGCGCCGGTTGTGCTGCAGGACCCCCCTTGGACCTTCCTCTCCCTCCAGCCATCCACCTCCTGCCATTCCATCCTTCTTGTGTATGTGAGTTTGTTTTGTTTGTTCTGTCCCTGGGTATTTAATTAAGTCTGTAGGTAAGCTAATAATTGCACTGTGTCTCTGATCCTTCTGTATATTATTTTATTATCTTTCCTTCTCCTTGGTTACTTTGAGCATGTAAATAGTAGGAATAAATTTAGTAGTATTTCCAACCTTTTTGTCTTCTTCTTCTTCTTCACATCCGTGTCGCCTTTGTCTTTTCCCTATTGAATAGCTGCGGTGCGATCCGGCCAACGTTTGGGTGGAATCGGGTGAGTCGGGGATCCTGTAACGGTCGCGGTTGGACCATCCGCTCGGCCCATCATAACATCTAAACCGCGATCAGTAACAATATATATATATATATATATATATATATATATATATATATATATATATATATATATATATATATATACATATATACATATATACATACATACACACTAGGCTTCCAAAAAAAAGAAAACTAAGATTTTTAGGTCAATTTTTTCTTCTTTCAACAAAAAATTCAAAGCACTTCTCTACAAATAGCATTTTTGGTTTTGTTGAATTGCAAATTGGAAGGACTCATCAGTGGGGGAAGGGGGATGTTGTGGGAGTATTATATTGGTGGGTACTATCACCGATTTGTGTGATCCTGCAATTGTTGTCTGCAGTAGACGTGTGTTGATGTTACATACAAAAACCTTGATTTATTATACAAAGTGCTCAATCCTTTATTTGGACGGGATGGGTGGGTGTGGAAGAGGTGAGGGGGTAAATTGACAATCAATCTCAAAATACAAACAATAGAGTTCACAGAGTTCATAGAGCATGATACCCCATGCAGTGCCTAAGTATATACAGGAGTTACATGCTTGAAAATCCCCATGAACTGCAAACCCACAAACTTAGGGGGCAATGGAGAAAAGGTTTAGGGAAATTTGTCTGATTTATAAACTATTGGTGTGATTTTTTAGAATCAGGGCATTGCATCACAAAGTGCGCCATCTTTCCATCATTAAGCTGGGGACATCTCTGCTGGTATTGGTTGTTGGACAAGCAAATTGTTTGACAAGTTCCATCGGCAACCAGGCTAAATTGCAAAGTCCAGGTAAATTCTGCTCCTGCCGAACATCAGACCTGGCCAGCCTTGATTGAACAAAGTATATTTTGAACAGTTTGGCAAGTCTTGGGCTGAAGTTCTTTCTTAGCCCATTTCACAAATTGTGGGATTAATTGAGACCATTAAAAAGGAAGTAGTGTTAACACGCCGTGACTCTAATATACTTCCACCTACTGCAAGGTCGTGATGTTTACACAGGAAAAGCTTAACAAGGAATCTGGCTATGTTACAAGCACACAATGTCCTGCGCCTTTCAAGAGATACCAGGAGAATTGTAATGAGCACAATTTTAAATACAGACAACATGACTGGCATTCGTTCCACATCCAAGTGATGGTGCATCTGTACTCTGACAACGACCTGCTCATACTGCAGACAACAATGACAGCTCTTCGTCTCGTCGGGTCTTCGTTTGACCTCAACATCTCCATATAACTTCGCGAGTTGGCGACTTCATTGATCCCTCTTTTTTCATCATTGTGCAATCAATCTGCGAACAATCTCTAATGAAGAAAAAGCTCTCAACGCGGCCTGAAAACGTCTAGTTAAAATGTACTTTGATCAAACTGTATCGTAAGTGTGTCCTCGAAGGTATTGTAAATGTGAAAATTGATTGGATAAAAATTATTCTGCTGTACATCATGTAAAACCCTTCAACTTTTAATAATATATGGGACATTTTTATTTATCTAATTTACAGTGAGAAGGAATGAAACAAAGAATCGAATACTTTTTGTTGCAACTACATTGCAAATTATATTACGCTATCTATCGAGCAAAAATCATAATATTGTCGTGTGTCAGTGTAAGAGATTTCATTTGAATCTCAGGCTAATGGGGAGGTAGTATAACCCATTTGGCTCCCCAGCGTCTGACTGTCTCGTTTTGAGAAGCTGTTGACAAAATCTTTGTTTAACCTTGCGTCACTATTCCTTCCTATGAGCTCCTTGCCTGCCCTTGCCTTTCTCTGAAGCCCAGCCTGGGAAACTGGGAAGATGTTTATTTTGAGTTTTCCTTTTATCCTTGAAATACTTTACTGAATACAAGTTGGAACGAACTGAGATGTTGTTGGTTGCTGGCTGTGTGGAGACCAAAAGGTGCTACTAGCTTAAGTGCCCATATCTACCATGCATGTTATCCTTATCCCTCAAGAAACCTCTTGTACAGTGTCCGAGTTGAGGTGCTTATTCCAGAACCGAACGGATTAGAGCATGGGTTCCCAATCAGTGGGCCATGGCCCACTGGTGGGCCACAGCACGTTTTCCAGGTGGGCCACAGAGACTGCCAAATATTTGCCCAAATAATAGAATCTATTCACTTTACTTTTCATAATAGAATTTGCCCAAATAATAGAATAATAGACTCGTCGACGCTGAGGAGGCTCTCTGAGAATGGTCAGAGAGATGTCCACTTTAATAAGCACATGATCAGATGAGCCAATTGGAGCAGAAGAAGAGCAGCAGACATTTTCATGGAAGTTAGTCATAACCAAGTCCAGAAGAGAAGATGCTCCGTTGACTGAGATCCGGGTCGGGAAATTGACAGATTGTGTCAGTCCCAGTGAGTCGCAGAAGTCCTTTGCTGAAGAGCCATGGCTGGTGAGAGAGGTACCCACACCCAGCCAACTGGCATGGTGACAATTGAAATCACCACATATGAGGAAGAGAGAGTTGGGATGGGTAGATAGAAGTTGGTCCATATTATCAGACAGCGAGATGTAGATGGAGTCATCACTGTTTGGTGGACGGTACAACACACATATGAATAAAGGTGGGAGCGAAGGGGAAGCCGTAGCGAAAGGTATTCCTGGGGGTGAGGTGGAGAGAGGGCAGTGCAGCGCGAGTGAGGAAGAGAGTTTTTTTTATAGAGATAGCAACCCCACCTCCAGGACGAGGCTCACGTCTATCATACCGGAGGAGGGAGTAACCTGGGAGAGATACCAAGGAATCAGAGACATCATGAAGGAGGAAAGTTTCTGTTAAGCAGATCACGTCTGGTTTGTCAGAAGCAACCTGAATGGAAAGATCAGTCAAGTTTGAGCGAAGGCCCCAGATGTTTGAGGTCCATACCGTTAATGAAGAGGAAGGGGGAGCATCGGATACAGAACAGGGGGGGGGGGGGAGGGGTAGGGTAAGATGTGGAAGAGGAGGAAGAGGTAGGGAGAGCTGTTGAAGGTGTGTCAGAGATTTCAGAATAGCTTGGAGAAAGGGAAGAATGGGGCGGACAAAAGGTTTGATGGTGATTGAGTGAGGCACAGTGAGGTGTTATTTGAGGAGGGGGAAGAGCGAGGCAGAAGGTTGGGGGAGATGAAGGTGAAAGTTGGAAAGGGGAAGAAGCGGGGAGGACGCTTTGAGGAGGGGGGGTGAGAGGGGAATCTACGAGGGGAGGAGCGAGGGAGAGTCTCGGAGGGGAGGGGTGTGGAGGGAATTTAGGAGGGAAGGGGCAAGGGGGGAGATTTGAAAGGGATGGGTGATGGGGAAGATTTGGAGGGGAGGGGCAAGGGGGAAGATTTGGAGGGGAGGGGTGATGGGGAAGTTTTGGAGGGGAGGGGTGATGGGGAAGTTTTGGAGGGAAGGGGTGATGGGGAAGATTTGGAGGGGAGGGGCAAGGGGGAAGATTTGAAAGGGATGGGTGATGGGGAAGATTTGGAGGGGAGGGGCAAGGGGTAATATTTGAAAGAGATGGGTGATGGTGAATATTTGGAGGGGAGGGGCAAGGGGGTAGATTTGGAGGGGAGGGGTGATGGGGAAGTTTTGGAGGGAAGGGGTGATGGGGAAGATTTGGAGGGGAGGGGTGAGATTCGATTTTGAAAAGGGTACGATTAATGGGAAACGAACATTTATTGCAAAAAGTCTAGTCTAGGCTATCCTACCATCTCTGTCTTTGTTGATACAGTTGCTTTTTGCATGTTGTTTTCCTGGTTGACACAACTTCATATAAAAAGAACACCAGCAGGGATTTAGCAGTATTAAAAAAGAACACATATTTAAGTACCATCACATCCGGCGATTGAAATGGTGGGTGACTTTGAACAATTGTGACCATCCATGTCTGTAGTAATGACTACTTTACTTTGCAGTTCTGGCTGATCACTACCTGGATTGTTTCATTTCATTCAGTCCTGCAAAGAAAAAAAAAATTTAACAGCTATTATCTACATTTGTAGTCACAAGTGTGCAAATTTAAAATCACCCTATCTGATGGAATGCCACATTTACCATAACACCTGGCCAAACACAGGGAATACCGATATCAAAATGTGATGTCAGAGGCAAAAAAAACCATCTGACGTATACATACCTGATAAAGACGAAGGAAGACGGATCGAGTGATATCTTATACTTCTTACTTTTCTATTTCATCTTTTCATTGTCATGAAATTTTCACAGCTGGGGGATTTTTTCTGCAACAAAGAAACACACAATAACTACATAGTCTGTTATGTGCAACGCAGGACATAGAGCTCGGCTATTTTTTCATTCTGTTAAATTCCATTTTCTATTTCCCGGACAACTCCCCGAAGACACCACACATCTGTCTCCTGCACGAGTTTGGTTCTGTTGGAATGCCCTGTAGAGATATGCTCTTCCCAGCTATTTACCTTGACATATCATCGGTAATTTTTACTTTCTTCATCATGCTGAAGGTGCCTGTTTGGTCTGTCACTCCCAGATGACCACACGCTGTAATACCTTAGCAGTCATTTTTGGCACATATCATTGCATCTTTCATATCGACTCCCAAGTGAAGGGCACGGTCATAGTGTTACACCTGCTTTTTTGGCTGCCAACCTTCAGTCAGCTCTTGTGGCCTACAGTCACGTGAAAAAGTAAGTACACCCCATGTAAAGTTTTGACTTTTTCAACATATTTCAACAAACAGCTATTTGATCTTCATTTAAACAATATTGACAGATAAAGGTGATATAATATAACAAATATCATGAAACATTTACATTTTGTCGTCCATTGTATAATTTAAATAAACATAAATGCAAATTTCGCATGTGGAAAAAGTAAGTACACCCCCACATTTATCACTACTTCAAATACCTAAAATTTGAATCAGGGGCACCAGCTCAGGTGCAAATGATTAGAACATCATTGGAGAGGATCTTGGAGGAACCTGTCTTATTTAAACCTCAGACATTTAGTTTGGTTTGCTCTTTGTTGTTGAAGTGTGCGGCATCACCATGCCGAGATCAAAAGAGCTCTCTGAGGCCTTCAGAAAGAAGGTCATAGATGCCAACGAGTCTGGGAAGGGATTTAAAAAGATCTCCAAACAATTTGAAATCAATCATTCGACTGTCCGGAAGATCATCTACAAGTGGAGAAGATTCCAAACAGCTGCCAACTTGTTCAGGCCAGGCCGCCCCAGCAAGTTCAGCCCGAGAGCAGACCACAAGATGCTGAAAGAAGTCTCTAAGAACCCCAGAATGTCATCACGGGACCTACAGGTAGCTCTTGCCACTGTTGATGTCAAAGTGCACGAGTCTACCATTAGAAAGAGGCTGCACAAATTTGATCTCCATGGGAGGTGTGCCAGGAGGAAAGCTTTGCTGTCCAGAAAGAACATCAGGACAAGACTAAAGTTTGCCAATGAACACCGAGGCAAAGACCAGCACTTCTGGAACAATGTGCTCTGGACAGATGAGTCAAAGGTAGAGCTATTTGGCCACAGTACCAGAAGACATGTTTGGCGAAAACCAAAGACAGCATTTGACCACAAGAACCTGATACCAACTGTAAAGCATGGTGGTGGAAATATTATGGTTTGGGGCAGCTTCACTTCATCAGGGCCTCGGCAGCTCACCATCATAGAATCCACTATGAATTCTTCATTGTACCAGAGGGTGCTTGAGGATAATGTGAGGCCATCTGTCGGAAAGTTGAAGCTCAACCGAAGGTGAACCTTGCAACATGACAATGACCCTAAACATACCAGTAAATCCACCAAGGAATGGCCGAAAAGAAAGAAATGGAGGGTTCTGGAATGGCCAAGTCAAAGCCCGGATCTAAATCCCATCGAGATGTTGTGGGGGGGTTTGAAACGAGCTGTGCATGCAAGAAACCCATCAAACATCGCACAGCTGAAAGAATTCTGCATGGAGGAGTGGGAAAAAATTTCTCCCAGTCGATGTCAGAGACTGGTAGACAGTTATAAGAAATGCCTACTTGAGGTTGTTTCTGCCAAAGGGGGCAATACCACCAATTAGAGCCAACGGTATACTTACTTTTTCCACATGCGAAATTTGCATTTATGTTTATTTAAATTATACAATGGACTACAAAATGTGAATGTTTCATGGTATTTGTTATATTATATCACCTTTATTTATCAATATTGTTGAAATGAAGATCAAATAGCTGTATGTTGAAATATGTTGAAAAAGTCTATAAACTTTACATGGGGTGTACTTACTTTTTCACGTGACTGTTCATTCAGTTTTATACCAACTGAAAGGAAAAGACAAAGTGATGATGCTATATCAATTAACTTCTTCCACGTCTTTTTTTGCTCTGAAATCATTCCCTACTATTAACATTCTTATGGCAGTATGAACATCATTTGCGATTTTGCAATGCCTTTCGGGATTTATTCATCTCCCACCTTACCTCGGTACTTGTGATGAGACTTCCTTATTATTCCTGATCAATCGTTCTACTTGGAAAGAATGACAATCAGTGGGTTCAGTAAGCAATTTCAGCAGTATCGAATAATGGATGCTCAACCCATTGACACCCCCACCCAGAGTGGTGATGTAAAATCCCATTAACTTCAAAGAACTTACAGGAGTTAATGAACAAAACAGTGGCAAAGAAATGCTGTGGTTCACTGGAAGATGCTCAATTGGTACTCGATATAATATATATTGAACCTATCATGTATTCTCAGTGCAAGACAGGGAATGACAAGTTATCAGCAATAGTGTACTCACCTTTGAGATGCCAAATCTGGTTTCAGTTCCCAACTTCACTACAAACTGTCATCCTGATGCTTTGCAGCCAGGACATTGCCTAAGTAAGTGCACTGTCCTTGTATAGGACATATTCAAACAGAAAACCAAATACTGCATTGGAGTCATTGGAAGGAACCAAAAAAAAGGTAAAGAGCATAGATGGAGTCATCAGGAGGAACCTAGGTAGGATACGGGTTTTAGCCGCTACTCCTCTACCCTCAAACCCACCCAAGCGCAGCCAAACGAGCCTTCCAGAAAAAAGAAAATTCTGCAAATTAACTTCTCCAAAGACAGGTAGTTAAATAAAGAGAGAGATAAAGAGGGAAGCAAGACTTAGAATGAACAAGAGATATCCATTTTAAAAAATATTTTCGTTTAATTGACGATATCTGCCAAACCACGTGACCTATCGCAAATTCCAAAAAGACATTTTTAGTAGACTGACATGATGAACAGATCTGTGAAGTTTCCCCTCGATTGGATCAAAAATGAGGGAGCGGCTTGATTTTAACGGTTCATGCTTAAAAACGTCATAACTCTGAAACCATGTGATGCATGTCGTCATGAGCGCTGACTTTTTTGTTCGTCATGGGTATGCGATTCTGCCTGCAAAGTTTGGCCTCGATCTGTTCAGCTGTTGCAGAGAAAAAGGGGTTTTCGTGTTTTCACTAAAAACAATATGGCGGCCGAACCACGTGACCTGTGACGTCATAATTACCATTAAAATATTCTACAGACCGAGTCCCTCCTATGGTGAAAATTTAATCTCAATCGGTCCTATTATTGCAGAGAAATTGTTTTTTAAAGAAAATTAAAACTTAAAATGGCACCGAGTTAAGGATCATCAGAATTCCCAAAGTTCAAAGTGCCATAACTTTGTCAAAATTGATCGAAACGTCGTGAAGTTCGAACTTGACCTGTAACTTATCATGAGGAAACCATGTGCCAAGTTTGAAATCATTAGCATTAAGCGTTTAGAAAAAAAAGTCCGGAAAGCTGTTCTTTGCGTGATGGACTGACGGACTGACGGACGGAGGGACGGCGTGCAAACCTATAGTCCCCTCCGGTGTACACCGGTAGGGGACTAATAAGGAGAAATATGAAAAAAGTAGAAAGAAATGTGAAAGGAACAAAGATCCCTAACTCCTAGCCTTAGCTCCTTTTTTTTTTCTTTTTTTTTATATACAGAATCGAGGCTCGTGTAAGAGCTAACATATTGAACATGAAAACATGCACATACACATAAAACATACAATGAAAGGAGCGGCAGACTAAGAGGGGGAGGGAGAGGGAAGCACACGAGCACAACAGCAGAAGAGAACAGGGACATCGGGAGATCTGTGGAAGGGGGAGGGGTGGGGAGGAGAGAGGAGTACACGGTATAAAGCAAATGAACACTACTAGGAATTTCTCGACTTGGAATTTCAGGAAAGAAGTTGGGGATTTAAAGAGGCGGATTTGGGGTGTTTTAATGGGGGTAGAAAAGATCAAGGTTTTGGATGTGGGAAGATAAGAGATGGTGGTGAACAGCTGTTTTAAAGACCTGGAGGGAGGAGAGGGATTGAAGAGAGGGAGGGAGTTTATTCCAGAGGTGGGAGAAAAGAGGGTTGAAAGGGTGAAGGTGAGCAGAGACTCTTGATTTTGGCAGTCTTGATTTTTCATATGCAAGCATTAAACAGTCCTTCCCTTAACTCCGAGCCCTAACTCCTAGCTCTAACTCCTAACCCTAACTCCTAGCCCTAACTCCTAGCTTTAACTCCTAGCCCTAACCCCTAGCCCCTAGCCCTAACTCCTAGCTCTAACTCCTAGCCCTAACTCCTAGCCCTAACTCCTAGCTTTAACTCGTAGCCCTAACCCCTAGCCCTAATTCCTAGCTCCAACTCCTAGCCCTAACTCCTAGCCCTAACTCCTAGCTCTAACTCCTAGCCATAACTCCTAGCCTGAACTCCTAGCCCTAACATCGTAGCCATAACTCCTAGCCCAAGCTCCTAGCCCTATAAAGATGTTGGGAAGAACCCAGATTGATCGAGTTCAGCATTTCTTCCTTAGGCAAAAACGCAGCAGCATTTACAAGTTGGCTCTGGCTGGCTCCTTCATATGCAAACAGTGAACATTGAAAGATCCCATGTTGTCTTTTGAAAACAGTAGACCATTGTGCATGGCGCTATAATGTGAAAAGGTAATGCATCAGTGGAGCAGCCACACCGGATGAATTTATTTATTAATCCCAGTCCAACATGCATTCACTGGAAGAGGTACATCACAAGTTACAGGTGAATGCAACATCGAGAAGCTCCAATGCATAGAGTCCGTCAAGAGTTTGGCCAGAGAATTATAGAAGACATCTTCTCATTCTTATTCTTCTTGTTGTTCAACAGTCGCACATATCCACAACTTATTGTGGGGTTTATCAGGGTGAACAGTTCGAGCCCATGTCTATCTGGAACTGGCTGACGCTGACCTGACCTGAAGTTCAACTGGCAGGAGTTTGTAATCTGTTCAGGGTGCTGATGATGAATTGCTTGCTCTTCATAAAAAGAGGTAACATTGTAGCGGCTACCGCTGGGTTTTCACAATCGCCTTGCACCTATCAAGGACGCGGAGCGATCACCATGCCGGGCTCGTCCAGGACGCCCGGGCAGGCCCGCGCTCAACTTGCCAGGCCGCAGCCAGGACGCTGGGCCACGCCCCCTCTCGCCTTTCCTGGGCAAACGCTCCGGGATAATATGTATATATATTGCTGCCCGATAAACGGGCTTTTCAGAGTGCCTGAGTGTTTGGTTTGATTAAAGCAACTCGGATGAATTCCAGCTGTTTGTCGCGTCCATTCTTCCGATCGACGTGGGAGCCCCAGCTCCTTCATTGGTGACCTACCGACATGGACACGGCAGTCGCCCTTAAACTGCCTACCTTCTGGGAGGCTCACGCGGCGGTTTGGTTCGCACAGGCGGATTCCCTGTTCGCCCTGCGAGGCATCACGGCCGCCGACACCCGCTTCCACCATGTGGTAGCAGCGCTCGGTTCGGCCACCGCGGCCCGCGCCCTGAGCCTCCTCGAGAGCCCGCCAGCCGCTGACAAATACGGCGCGATTAAGAAGCTTCTCCTCGACGCTTTCGCCCTCCCATCGGCGGAACGCGCACGGCGCCTGCTCAACCTGCCCGAGCTCGGCGACACGCGCCCTTCCGAGCGAATGGACTACATGCTTTCACTGCTCGGCGAGCACTCTCCGGCATTCCTGTTCCGGGAGCTGTTCCTCCGTCAGCTGCCTAACCCGGTACGCCTCGCCCTGGCAAACACGACGATCACAGATCGCCGGGCCCTTGCCAGAGAAGCCGACAAGATCTCCGCCGCAGGTCAGCGCATCGCAGCGGCGACATGGGACCCACCGCCATCCGACGCAACACCCATGGCGCCCAAGCACCCAGCACGGTCGACGACCGAACTGCCGACGCAATTGGCGGCCGCTACACCGAGCCGACCACCTCCAGCACGATGACCGGGGCCTCCACCTGACCAAGCGTGGTGTTACTATCATGCCAGGTTCGGACAGAAGGCCCGGACATGCCGACCCCCGTGCACCTTCGGCAGGCCGGGAAACGGCCGGGCCGGCGTTCATTACCAGCCATGAGCGCCGGCCACACGGGCAACTTACTGTTCATCACGGATAAAGCGTCTGGACGGCGCTTCCTGTGCGACACCGGCGCCCAACTGAGCGTCATACCCGCCTCTGACCAGGACAGGCAGTCCGCGGTTTGCGGCCCCTCCTTGGTTGTGGCCAACGGATCGAACATCCGCACCTTCGGCCCACGCAACGTCACCCTCTGCTTCGGTGGCCAACGCTTTGCTTGGACGTTTGTAACCGCAAACGTGCCCATGGCTCTGCTAGACGCCGACTTCCTCTGCGCACACGGACTGCTGGTGGACGTCCAACGGCGTCGTTTAATCAACGCTGAAACCTTCAGCTCCCTGGTATGCACATTGAGCAGCTCCGCGCCGACCGAGCTGGCATGCGCCGTCCCGGCGGCGAACGAGTTTGCTCGCCTGCTCACGGAGTTCCCGGCCCTCACGCGGCCGACGTTTTCGGCCGTCGCAGTACGGCATGGGATCGAGCACCACATACCAACCACGGGCCCGCCGGTCTACGCCAGGGCCCGCCGCCTCGACCCAGCCAAGCTCGCCGTGGCGAAGGCCGAATTCGACGCGTTGGAGCACCTCGGCATCGTGCGGCGCTCCGATAGCGCGTGGGCCTCGCCACTGCACATCGTGCCAAAGCCGGGGGGTGGATGGCGCCCGTGTGGCGACTACCGCCGTCTCAATGACGCTACCACCCCCGACAGGTACCCGATCCCGCATATCCAAGACTTCTCCGCCCGTCTGGCGGGACGGGTCATTTTTTCGAAAATTGATCTCATACGGGGATATCACCAGGTACCTGTCAGGGCGGCCGACGTCCCTAAAACGGCAGTCATCACGCCGTTCGGCTTATTCGAATTCTTGCGGATGCCGTTTGGTCTCAAGAACGCGGCTCAGGCGTTCCAGCGCTTGATGGACGGCGTGCTGCGTGACCTGCCGTTCCTTTTCGTTTACCTGGACGACATCCTTGTCGCCAGCACGTCCCGGGCCGAGCACCTCCTCCACCTCTGAACACTGTTCGGGCGCCTCAGCGAGCACGGCCTCATCGTCAACCCGGCCAAATGCCACTTCGGCACGACGGCCGTTGATTTTTTGGGCCACCACATCACCAAGAACGGGGCCGTGCCGCTGCCAACCAAGGTCGAGGCCATCACCACGTTCCCGCGTCCCCGCACCATAAAGGCTCTGCAGGAATTCCTGGGAATGGTGAATTTTTATCACCGTTTCGTGCCCCGCGCTGCTCAACTCATGCGGCCCCTCTACGAAGCCCTCCGGGGCAAGCCGGCCAAGCACGACATCGCCTGGTCCGCAGCAATGGATGCGGCCTTCCAAAGCTCAAAGCGGGCCCTCGCCGACGCAACACTGCTCGCTCACCCGGTGCTCAACGCTCCCATCGCCCTCACCACGGATGCCTCCGATTACGCGGTGGGCGCCGTACATGAGCAATGGGTGAACGGGGTTTGGCAGCCACTCGCTTTTTTCAGCCGGCAGCTCCGGCCGAACGAGCTCAAATACAGCACTTTTGACCGGAAGCTCCTCGGTCTCCACCTGGCCGTCCGCCATTTCCGCCACCTCCTGGAGGGCCGACCTTTCACGGCGTTCGTCGACCACAAGCCGTTGGTTTACACCATGGCCAAGGTCACGGAGCCGTGGTCGGCCCGCCAACAGCGCCACCTCTCCGCCGTGTCGGAGTTTACCACGGACATCCGGCACGTCGCCGGCAAAAACAACGCCGTGGCCGACTGTCTTTCCCGGGCCAGCGCGAACGCGGTCCACCTGGGCGTGGACTTTGCGCTTATGGCGGCGGACCAAACCACCGACACCACGGTGCAAGCCCTCCGGGCGGCGGACACGGGCCTCCGCCTGGCTGACATCCCCTTCGCGGACACTGTCCTGCTCTGCGACGTCTCCCAAGGCCAGCCTCGCCCCATCGTGCCCGTCACCTTGCAACGCCGCATCTTCGCCTCCCTCCACGGCCTTTCCCACCCGGGCCGGAAAGCTTCCAAGAAGCTGGTGTCGGCGCGATTCGTCTGGCACGGCCTTCGTCGGGACGTCCGCGATTGGACCAGCACCTGCACGGCCTGCCAACGGGCCAAGGTCCACCGACACACCCAGGCCCCGCTGGCACCTTTCACCGTGCCCGAACGACGTTTCGACCACGTCAACGTGGATCTGGTGGGCCCCCTCCCCCCGTCACGGGGGTTCACACACCTGCTCACCATGGTGGACAGGACCACCAGGTGGCCGGAGGCCGTTCCCCTCGTCTCCACCACCACCGCCGACGTGGCGCAGGCTTTCATCGCCACCTGGGTCGCCCGCTTCGGCGCACCGGCGGACATCTCGTCAGACCGCGGACCACAGTTCACCTCCGAGCTGTGGGGCGCGGTCGCCCGCAACCTGGGGTCAAGCTCCACCGTACTACGGCCTACCACCCCCAAGCAAACGGGTTGTGCGAGCGATTCCACCGCTCCATGAAGGCCGCGCTCATGGCCGGCCTTCAAGACGGCGGTTGGGCCGACCGGCTGCCGTGGGTCCTTTTGGGCCTCCGCACGGCCCCCAAGGAGGACCTCCAGGCATCCACCGCCGAGCTGGTCTATGGCCAGGCGCTACGCGTCCCGGGCGAATTCGTGCCCGACGCTACCAGTCCCTGGTCCGCAGCTCACCAGCGCTCGGACCTCCAGGAGGCCGCCCGACGGTTTGCCCCCGTGCCAACATCCCACCACGGTGACCCCCAGTCCTACGTCCCCCCAGCACTTCGCACAGCGGAGTATGTTTTTGTGCGTCACGACGCACATCAGGGGCCACTCCGGCCGCCGTACGACGGGCCCTTCCGGGTGCTGCGACGGGACGACAAGTCGTTCGTCATCGACATCGGCGGCAGGTCGGACCGGATTGCGGTGGACCGCCTCAAGCCGGCGCACGTGGACGTCGACCACCCACCACGGGTGGCCCTTCCGCCGCGGCGAGGCCGCCCCCCGTCCACGGTGCCCCCCACTCGACCGCCCACCACCACACCGGACCCCCTCCCACGACCCGCCAGGGGTCGCTTCGGCCGGGTCATCAGGACCCCCCTCAAATTGACCCTGCCGGTGCAAGTCGATTCTGGGGGGACGTGTGTAGCGGCTACCGCTGGGTTTTCACAATCGCCTTGCACCTATCAAGGACGCGGAGCGATCACCATGCCGGGCTCGTCCAGGACGCCCGGGCAGGCCCGCGCTCAACTTGCCAGGCCTCGGTCGGGACGCCCGGGCAGGCTCGCCCTCAACTTGCCAGGCCGCAGCCAGGACGCTGGGCCACGCCCCCTCTCGCCTTTCCTGGGCAAACGCTCCGGGATAATATGTATATATTGCTGCCCGATAAACGGGCTTTTCAGAGTGCCTGAGTGTTTGGTTTGATTAAAGCAACTCGGATGAATTCCAGCTTTTTGTCGCGTCCATTCTTCCGATCGACGTGGGAGCCCCAGCTCCTTCAACATGGGATTATTAATATCCAACAACACTGTCAGTGATGGCAGACGCGTTCCCCGGTATAACGCCCTTCTGATATTGCCATTGCCTGGTAGACATGCTTTTAGTAAACCATTTTTTATTTTTTTTATTTTATTATATATATACTAGCGTGACTCGGTGCGCTGCGCGCCTGTGTGTCGTCATTTCTCTCAGAGATGGCTGAACGGATCTTCGTCAAACTTTCAGAGGTTCATCAGTGAGTGCCTGGGAGTGTTTTAGGGGGAAAATATATATATATATATGAAAAAAAAAGATCGGTTTTTTTGGAGTTTTTTAAAAAATTTTTTAACGCTCGATAGTGCCTAAGCCTTTTTAAATTAATGACAGTTATATACAACTACACATTCGCATAAATAAATACAAAACAATCACCAGACATGTGAACACAAATAAATCAAACAATTCCGGAAGTGCACGAAGTTGGTAGTACGGCTTCTTCTTCTTCCTGATCTGCATCACCCATCAGCATATCCATGAACCCTCTTCCTCTCCTGCTTCCCCACTCCCACCTACCCTTCCTTCCCCCCTTTTCCCCCCTCTCCCCCCTCCCTTCCTCCCACCCCTCCCCTTCTCCCCCTCCCCTTCCAGGGCAAACGCCGGGTACTTCTACTTGTCTCCTATACACCCCACTATCCATCACCCTTTTTGTGACATTTGGAAAGCATCACCTTTATACATCCTTTACACAAAACCTGTAAGCGTCACCTTTACACAATGAGGTTCCTTGCTCAACCTCAAACGTAGTTGTAACTAGAACGGCACTCGCTAGAGACCATACCTCCGGTAGATCGCATACCTCTGCCAGGCTCAACAGTCTACGTTTTGTATCTAACTGAGAGGTCGGATCTGCAACCAGACCTTAAGCAAAATCTATTCCGCTTGTTCTTGTCACCTACCTAACTCATTCACAGAGTTTTGGCATAACCCGTCCATAACTGTTTGAAATGTCGTAATATTTATATCGTGTTTGGTCCTATCTCTAAAGTCTAAATGGTGAAGAATCACTTTAAAAACTAGATGGTATTCATAGAACACTTAACCTGCACAATCAAATTGGTGCGAGCCAACTCTTCTGTTTTTGAAGCGTTTTTTTCTTTGATCCAATATGGCTGCCACACCACGTGAGCGATTACATCATAAGTATACATTCTCTAATATAATAGTTGCATAGATCACGCTCAATAAATTGAAAACTTATCAGACGAAGTGTTGTCCCTGTCAAAATTTGACGTCATAATTAAGACACCAATGACATCATTAACAACACTGATGCTCCATGCAGAGTTCTTTACAATGAGCTACGTTTCAAGCAGTTTTGGAGATTATAGACGTGCAGCGTTTTTCATTTTTTCCAAGAAGGCGCCTACACCAGTACACTACGTGACCTATGACATCATAATTATCATCCAAAAATATACAGGAGGAGGCGCTCCTACAGTGAAAATGTGTCCATCGGAACAACAGTTGCAGCGAAAAAATAAATGTCATACTGATCGGATCAAGCATACTTGTCGAATCATGACGTCATAATGAAGGTACCAATGACATCATCAATAACAAATCTTATTCCACATGGCAAGTCCTTGACAAGGCACACACCATGTTCCAAGTTTTTACCATGGAGTGGTTTCGGAGATGTAGAGATGCAAGAGTTTTTCCAAGATGGTGCCCTACCACGTGACCTATGACGTCATAATTATCATTATAAATGTTTACAGTAGGAGGTACTCGTATGTTGATCTAAAACTGATCTATTATTATTATTATCTAAAACTAAAACTAAACTGATCACTAAACCCCACTTTTCGCTTCGTCAGCACAGGGTAATTATACACTCTACAGTATCTGGATGCGGATCCAGATCTTCACCAAAATCAAATAAATTCGTTCTTGTCACACACTCAACCTGCCCACCAGTCAAGAACTTTTTGAGGTATCCTGCTCAAAAACAGACAAACAGAGGTGAAAACAACCTCCATCCACCTTCGGTGGCAGAGGTAAAGATAAATGGAAGGGTGGATTGATAACCAGGAAAGTGAGGTAAGGAAATTAGAGGGGGGAGGGGTTATATGGGCGAAAACAAAAATATGGAAGGAAAGGAAGTAAAAAAAAAAAAGTAAAAAAGGGTGAAAGGGGAGACGAGGAGAGGAAAAAGGAGACGATGAAGAAAAAGACAGAGATGGAAGAGAAGGGAGAGGAGCAAAAAGGAGGAAGAACAAATAGTTCTGACAATAGCTGACAATACAATAGCTATATAATACAAAATAATACAACATATAATATAAATAAATATAAAAATAAATATAAATACCAAAATAAATATTAAATAAATAATAATAATATATTAAATATATTAAAATATATTAAATAAGTAATAATAAATAATATATTAAATAAATAATATAATAGAAATAATATAAATATATAAATAATAATATAAATATTTAATACAAATGACAATACAAAATAATACAATAGCTGACAATTTTCAACTTTTAGAAACGTATTTTAACGCATTTATTTGGAGACACGGTGGCTTCACCCTCTAAGTTGAATAGACAACAATTTTATGGCAAATTTTGGATAATAAAGAAAGTCAGTCTTTGAAAGTATTTATGTTCTATTACTGGAGTAAATGCTCAGTTCTTATAAAGATTGAACGTTTATGTACATTCGCCTGTGGCAATGCAGGCCTGATATTTGAAAAGAGAATGACTTAACATGGTATTTGCTTTATTTTTTGCTATTGAGTGGAGAAGCACAAGGCAGATATAATTACTTCTCGAGTGTACCCTGGGGATGTAGTGGAATCGTGTAGATGGATAAATAACCTTCTCTAAAAAAATATACTAAACTATATATATTTCTTCCCATTATATAGAGAATATTCTCCCTACTCGATGTCGCATATTTCGTATTTTTTTCAAGCCCTATTTTACACATTCTTTACATCCCCACACTCACTTTTACACCTGTCAGTGCTTCTTTATTCCTATTGTTTTTCAAATAACTTTTTTTCTTTGAATCCTCTTCAAAACTATTTCTACACTGTGTCAAGGGAGTTCTGCAACTGGTGACTGAATGTACATGAGCAATATAATAAATGTCATGCAATCAAAGGAGATGTAGAAAAGAAAGGCAGACATGAGTATGAAGAGGAACACACGGTTCTTTGCTTTGGCACTCTTTAGATTTTAGAAAATTTGCACAGGGAGAAATTTGACACAGCGATCACCTTGTTTTTAAATATGGAGTTTAAGCCTCATGGATAGCTTTGAAATGCAATACATGGAATGCATTATAAAAGAACATGCGACTCAAAATTTTGGTCATTACTTCATAAGAAAAGGTCTAGAACTTGATACAAAGCAGGCCAATCAAGCTGTGATACAACGTAATCATGCAAAAAAGATTCAACGTAACCATGCAAAAAAAGTTTCAATGTAACCATGCAAAAAAAATATCAATATAACTGTGCAAAAAAGATTCAGTGTAACCGTCCAAAATAAGATTTAGTGTAACCGTGCAAAAAACATTCAGTGTAACCGTGCGAAAAAATATTCAACATAACCATGCAAAAAAGATTCAATGTAACCATGCAAAAAAGGATTCAACATAACCGTGCAAAAAAAGATGTAGTGTAACCATGCAAAAAAGATTCAACATAACCATGCAAGAAAGATTCAACGTAACCCCGCGAAAAAGATTCAACGTAACCCTGCAAAAAAGATTCAACGTAAACATGCAAAAAAGATTCAACATAACCGTACAAAAAAAAGATTCAGCATAACCATGCAAAAAAGATTCAACATAACCAAGCAAAAAAGTTTCAATGTAACCATGCAAAAAAAAATTCAGTGTATCCGTGGGAAAAAAGATTCAGCGTAACCGTCCAAAAAATTTCAACGTAACTATGCAAAAAAGATTAAGTGTAACTGTGCAAAAAGAAGATTCAACATAACCGTGCAAAAAAAAAGATTCACCGTAACCGTGCAAAAAAATATTCAGTGTAACGTGCAAAAAAAAGATTCAACGTAACCATGCAAAAAGCGATTCAACATAACCGTGCAAAACAGATTCAGTGCTACTGTGCAAAACAAGATTCAGCGTAATCGTGCAAAACAAAGATTCAACGTAACCGTACAATAAAAGATTCCGTGTAACCATGCAAAAAGCGATTCAACATAACCATGCAAAAAAGATTCAACGTAACCGTGCAAAAAAAGATTCCGTGTAACCGTGCAAAAAAATATTCAATGTAACCGTGCAAAAAACGATTCAACGTATCCGTTCAGAAAAGTTTCACCGAAACCATGCAAAAACGATTCAATGGAACTAACTGTGCAAAAAAGATCCAACGTAACCGTGTAAAGAAAATTCAATGTATTACCATGTAAAAAAGATTGTCCGTGGGTGTGTGTGTGTGTGTGTGTGTGTGTGTGTGTGTGTGTGTGTGTGTGTGTCCACCCTATTACGCCTTAGCCCATGTATTAAAAAACCCGTAACCGAATGAAAAGATTCAACGCAATCATGGAAAAAAGAAAGAAATGTAATTATCGTGCTGAAAATTTATTGGACACTGATGATCTTTAATTGATTGATGGTGACTTGTGACAACGTGCAAACAAGATGAAGAATCATTGTCTTGAGTACATGTAACATTTCTGCTCTCAATGCATTTCATAACCCTTTGCATGGAATTTAACAAATTTTAATTTCCATGTTATTTTTATAAATGAAAAACAACGACAGCAGCAGTAACATCAAGTTTTTATATTAAAATTTTTTACACCGAGATAGAGGCTTATGGAGGAGTTAAATCAATGATTTTGGGACGAGAGGCTGACACATAGAGGATGGAGCAGAGGTTAACAGACAAATAAAATTATGGAAAATTAGGCAAGGAATGGACAAACAGCAAGTAAGAGAAGCCAAAAAAAAGTAGGAGGGAACAAACTGCAGCACAATCCCGAACAAATGAACAGGATGGGGGAAGGCCACACGTGTGTGACTAATCACACACTTGGGCAGCAACGAAGTGGATTTGCTTGAAATGCATTTGGAATACAATGGGATAAGGATTCATTTCGACACTAAATAACAAAACCACCATTCCCAAAAATATATAAGCAACTGTATAACAAACTCAAATGTCTAAAACGAAGAATGAATATATATGATCATTGCAGAATTTTGACTTTATATTTTGATATAGAAATGCACCATTAGGCGGTTAATCGTCATCATCAAATGTAACATAACAGGTCCTTACAGAGTGTTGTTGATACCGAAGCAGTCTCTTGATAAGAGTTAATTAAATAATAATTATTGGCAAGGGTTGTGCTTGATGGTTTGCCGTTCCCTTTCCAGCAATCAGTCAGGGCAGGAATTTTTTATTTGTTCAGGGTGGTGGCAATAACTCACCTACTGTTTATGAAAAACATACAGATACATAGTAATGCATATACATATACATATACGAGGGTTGCCCAAAAAGTTTTGCAACACAATTTTTCTTATTGCTAGTAATTTATTACAGAATTCTTTGAACATATTCATAGGATAACTAGATGTATTTATTACACTCCTCATTTTTCTACATAATGTCCATCAACTTCAACAGCCTTGTGCCAGCGAGAAACAAGAGCATGTATCCCCTTCTTGTACAAGTCTGAATCCTGCACTCGCAGCCACTTCTTCACTTCTTCAATAACCTCATCATCACTCCCAAACCTTTTCCCACGGATGGCATCTTTGAGTGTTCCAAAGAGGTGGAAATCTGAGGGAGCAAGATCTCGGCTGTCGGGTGGGTGGGGAAGAACAGTCCATCCGAGTTTTGTGATTGCTTCTTGTGTTTTCAAACGTGTGTGGTCGTGCATTGTCGTGTTGAAAGAGGATTTCAGCAACATTTTTGTGAGGTCGAACTCTCCTAAAACGCTTCTGCAATTTTTTAAAGAATTTTAATGTACAGATCTGAGTTAATGGTTTGACCACGTGTCATAATGTCTACCAAAATCACCCCTTCTGCATTCCAAAAACCAGTGGCCATGACTTTCCCTGCTGAAGGGATAACCTTAAACTTCTTCTTCCGAGGAGAATTTGGATGATGCCATTCCAGTGACTGTCTTTTGGTCTCCGGTTCAAAGTGATGGATCCATGTTTCATCCCCAGTGACGACAAAAAGCTTTCACCATCAGCCTCGTAACGGGAGAGCAAATCTGAACACACCTCTTTCCGCAAAGTTTTGTGATCCTCGGTTCAGCTTTGTGGAACGCAACGTGCACACACTTTTGAATATCCTAAGGCATCAATAATGTTGTTCACACTTTCCCACGGATGGCATATTTGAGTGTTCCAAAGAGGTGGAAATCTGAGGGAGCAAGATCTCGGCTGTCGGGTGGGTGGGGAAGAACAGTCCATCCGAGTTTTGTGATTGCTTCTTGTGTTTTCAAACGTGTGTGGTCGTGCATTGTCATGTTGAAGGAGGATTTCAGCAACATTTTTGTGAGGTCGAACTCTCCTAAAGACCACGTGTCATAATGCCTTTTGGGCAACCCTCGTACATATACATTATTGGGGAAAATGCTAGGGGCATAGAAAAGGCCTTTTATAGGGTATGTGCCATGTGGCAATGTATAGAAAAGAAGGGACATTCCATAGCTTGTATAAAATGCCAAACAATAGAAAAGAAGGGACATTCAAAAAATCTCATGTGCATGCTGGACTACCCTTGTGTTCTTAGGAGGAACCAAGTAATGCTCTAGAAAAGTCCATATAAAGGGGTGTCCTACATCTGGCAAATAAAATACATTTACCTCTTCATCCAGGTGTATGAATCAAATTTGCACCCCTTTATATGAACTTTTCGAGAGCATTACATGGTTCCATTACTTGGTTGCAGCCAAGTTTCATCAAAATCATGTGTGTAGTTTCGGAGAAGAGAGCAAACATCTATTTTGGGTGGGGTGAAACCTCGCCCCGACATCATATATATACATATATATATATATATACATGCTGTATGTTACACTCATGTACATATGTAGATATAAAGATATATATTTGCATACATGCACTATGGAATTCTCAACAGGATACAAAGATAATGATCCAACTTTAATGTGGCCATCATGAACCCTCAGACATGTATATAACAAGACACTAAACGTGGCATTGGTGCCTTATTAAGAAATGGCGAGATATGTCACTGAAATGTCAGAAAGTAAATAAAATGTGGCCCTCTGTAGGTTGTCACTTTGATCAATGTTCATTCCTGCACCATTAGCCCAGCCTTTACACCCCCATACAGCTTTGTAAGGCCCATGGCTGTCTGTAGCCAGCACAGCTAGTTAAATATGGGTGTCGCTGTACTGGGATCATCCAGGACAATATGTCCTCCTTCATGATCCGTTGACAGTTCTTGTGAATGTGGTGCGCATTATTATTGTCAAGAAAGCTTTTACGTCGATGACACAATACTATTTGATCTAAATATCATGTCCACGGTTGAATGGAAATGTGATGTTAATTTCATGTTCAATCCATGATCGAACACTCAAAATAAATGTATGGTATGGAAAAGGGAGAAACATTTCAGAGGAAGCTTTTATTTGGATTTTTTTTTTTTTTTTTTTTTTTTTTTTTTTTGTATACAAGATCGAGGCTCGTGAAAGAGCGAACATTAATCACACAGAAAGACAAACAGACACATAAAACAAATAACATCGGGAGCGGTAGACAAGATGGGGAGAGAGGGGGAAGGACACAAACACAACATTTGAGAGCAGGGACCGAGAGACATGGAGACATCGAGAGATCTGTGGGAGGGAGAGGGCTTTGGGGGGGAGGCATGTGAAGGGGGGGAGGCATGTGAAGGGGGGGAGGCATGTGAAGGGGGGGGGGGTGGGAGAGGTATAAACATATGGACACTGCCAGGATTTCCAGGAAATAAGTTGGAATTTCAAACAAGGTGGATCTGGGGTGAATTAGTGGGGGTAGAAAAGATCAAGGTTATGGATGGGGGAAGATAAGAGATGGTGGTGAACAGCTGTTTTAAAGACCTGGAGGGAGGAGAGGGATTGAAGGGAGTGTGGGAGTTTGTTCCACAGGCGGGAGAAAAGAGGAATGAAAGAGTGAAGGTGAGCAGAGAGCCGAGATTTCGGCAGTTTAACCATCAGAGGGTTGCTGGCAGATCTTGTGCGACCTGTAGGAATATTTGGGGGACAGAGCACAGAGAGAGCTGGGGGAGCAAGGCCGGAGAGGAGTCGGTAGAAGACAGAAAGACCACCTACCTGCCTGCGGTGAGTGAGTGAAAGGCCCTCAGAGATAGCTTCATCGCGGGAGATTCCAATGATTTTGAAAGCTTTGGATTCAACAGCGTGAAGCCGAGCCAGGTGTGAGGCAGGAGCACCAGCCCATAGGGGAGAACAGTATTCCATTGAGCTGCGGATGAAAGCCTTGTAAGTGGTGAGGAGCTCAGGTGTGCCGAGGAAGGACTTCGCACGACGGAGGATGCCCAGTCGGCGACTGGCTTTGGAGGCCAGCTTGGAAATGTGGTTTTCCCAAGAAAGATCATGGCAGATAGTGAGACCCAAAAGCTTGAGTGACAGAACTTCTTGGAGAGGATTGTTGAGAAAGTAGATGGGAGGGTTGTCCAGTCGATCTTTTCGGAGAGACATAGTAAGAGAGTGAGATTTGGCAGGATTGAAAGACATGTTCCACTTGTTTGACCAGTCTGTGATTTTGTCCAGGTCTTCAGAGAGTGAGGAGGCTGCAGACTGCCGATCTGAGGGAAGAGGAATGGAGCGGCAGAGAGTGGAGTCATCAGCAAAGAGATAGAGAGGATTTTCCAGAGAGTCAGAGAGATCATTGGTAAAGACCAGAAAAAGCACAGGGCCCAGCACACTTCCTTGGGGAACTCCAGCCTGAACAGGAAGGGGAGATGAGAGAAATCCATTCAGGGCCACACGTTGACTACGACCAGAGAGGAAGTCCGCAAGCCATGCATGGAGATTTCCATGGATACCATAGGAGGAGAGTTTGGTGAGCAGAGCTGGGTGCCAGACCGTATCAAAGGCCCTTGATATGTCAAGGGAGACAGCTCTGATTTCCTGTTTGGCATTGAGGACCTCCATCCATTGTTGAGACAGCAGAAGCAGCATGTCCAGAGTAGAGTGACCTGGTCTGAAACCAAATTGATGATCAGAGATCAAGCCATTGGAGAAGAGGAAAGATTTCATATCCGAAGCAATGATGGATTCCATGACTTTGCTGATAATTGGGAGCAGGCTGATTGGTCTGTAGTTGCAAGGATCTGTTTTTGCACCTTTTTTGTGTAAAGCGGTAATGTTAGCTGATTTCCAGGATGCTGGCAGATGACCTTGAGCAAAAGATAGGGTGAAAAGAACAGAGAGAGGGTGAGATAGAGCGGCAGAGCAGGATTTTAAGACCCGTGGGCTGATGCCGTCTGGTCCAGTTGCAGAATCAGAGTCGAGGTTTGACAAAAACTCCTCCACCTTGTCAGGAGAGAAGGACACAGAGTCCAGGAGCAGTTGGGTTCGACTGGGAAAGGTGGGAACAGAGAGAGATGGGTTTGGGACTAAGGATTTCGAGGCGAACACAGAGTTGAGGCATTCGGCTTTGTCACGTGCGATGTCAACTGTGTGGCCATTTGAGGTAAGGGAGGGGATGGAGGGGGAACAAACACCAGAAACGGTCCATGTTGTCAGACATTGAAATGTAGATGGAGTCATCACTGTTTGGGGGACGGTACAGAACACATATGAACAAAAGGTGGGAGCGGAGAGGAAGCCGTAACCAGAGGTACTCCTGCGGGTGAGGAGGAAAGAGAGCAGTGCAAGGAGAGTGAGGAAGAGAGTTTTTGACAAAGATAGCCACCCCACCACCAGGCCGAGGCTCAGGTCTATCATACCGGAGGAGGGA
>NC_136262.1:249267671-249297671 GCF_964187855.1 Myxine glutinosa
ATATTGTTTCCTGGCTCTCCTGAGGGTCGAGACACGCTTCTTTTGGGTATTGTGAAAGGAAATGAGATTTCCTTCCGTTGGATTTGCTTTCCAGGAGACGAAGGCAAGTTGTTTCTGGGCAACAGCCTCACCACAAGATTCCGTGTCCCATGGATGGGAGGAAGGGTATGACAACTGAAGACGAGATGGGATAAATCTGCGCATGAGAGAGAGCAATTTACTGTGGAAGAATTCCCAGGATGAGTTGATGTCAGAGGCGGTAGAGATGGGAGACCAGTCCAGATGATTGATGGCTGCTAGAAGACCATGCCAGTTGGCCTTAGTGAAATGCCAGACTCGTCGACGCTGAGGAGGCTCCCTGACAATGGTCAGAGAGATGTCCACTTTAACAAGCACATGATCAGATGAGCCGATTGGAGCTGAAGAAGAGCAACAGACATTTTCAGGGAAGTTAGTCAAAACCAAGTCCAGAAGAGAAGATGCTCCGTTGACTGAGATCCGGGTCGGGAAATTTACAGATTGTGTCAGTCCCAGTGAGTCGCAGAAGTCCTTTGCTGAGGAGCCATGGCTGGTGAAAGAGGTACCCACACCCAGCCAACTGGCATGGTGACAATTGAAATCACCACATATGAGGTAGAGAGAGTTGTGATGAGTAGATAGAAGTTGGTCCATATTATCAGACAGCGAGATGTAGATGGAGTCATCAATGTTTGGCGGACGGTACAACACACATATGAACAAGAGGTGGGAACGAAGGGGAAGCCGTAGCCAGAAGTATTCCTGGGCATGAGGTGGAGAGAGGGTAGTGCAGGGCGAGTGAGAAAGAGAGTTTTTGATAAAGATGGCAACCCCACCTCCAGGACGAGGCTCAGGTCAGTCATACCGGAGGAGGGAGTAACCCGGGAGGGATACTAAGGAATCAGAGACATCATGAAGGAGGAAAGTTTCTGTTAAGCAGATCACGTCTGGTTTGTCAGAAGCAACCTGTATGGAGAGATCAGTTAAGTTTGAACGAAGGCCCCGGATGTTTGAGGTCCATACCGTTAATGAAGAGGAAGGTGGAGCATCGGATACAGAACAGGGGGAGGGGGAGTGGTAGGGTAAGCTGTGGAAGAGGAGGAAGAGGTAGGGAGAGCTGTTGAAGGTGTGTCAGAGATTTCAGAATAGCTCGGAGAAAGGGAAGGATGGGGCGGACAAAAGGTTTGATGGTGATTGGGTGAGGCACAGTGAGGTGTTATTTGAGGTGGGGGAAGAGCGAGGCAGAAGGTTGGGGGAGATGGAGGTGAGAGTTGGAAGGGGGAAGAAGCGGAGAGGATGCTTTGAGGAGGAGGGGTGAGAGGGGGGAAATGGAGAAGAAATGAGGGTGGGGAGATTGGAAGGGGAGGGGCGAGGGCAGAGTTTATGAGGGGAGGGGTTATGGGGGAGTTTAGGAGGGAAGGGACAAGGGGAGGGATTTGAAAGGGATGGGAGATGGGGGAGATTTGGAAGGGAGGGGTGAGGGAGGAGTCTAGGAGGGGAGGGGCGAGGGGGAGTCTAGGAGGGGAAGGGTGTGGGGGGAGTTTAGGAAGGAAGGTGCAAGGGGGGAGATTTGATAGGGATGGGTGATGGGGAGGATTTGGAGGGGAGAGGCAAGGGGGAATATTTGAAAGGGATGGGTGATGGGGAAGATTTGGAGGGGAGGGGTGATGGGGAAGATTTGGAGGGGAGGGGTGATGGGGAAGATTTGGAGGGGAGGGGTGAAATGGGATTTTGGAAAGTGTACGATTAATGGGAAATGAACATTTATTGCACAATGAGTTTCTTGTGACCTTCGAGTCAAAAATACGTTTAAGGACGCTGGAGGGGGGGGGGGGGGGGGGGGTGGAGTGCAGGATAGTTTAGGGAATGTATGAAAGTGGCTCTGTAAGAGATGGAATTTTTTTTTGTAATGAATAGATTTGGTGAGCAAGTCGAAAGCAACCTTTTAAAGAAGAAGAAGAAAAAGGTGTTATAATACAGGACAGAATACAGTTCTTCAGGGGAAAGTTTAAACATTTTAAAGTTTAACAGTGAAAACTATCTGGGGAAATGGGGGTGAAACACGTGGTCGAAGAACGAACGAACAAATAAGAACAACAAATAAACAAACAAGACCAACGAATAAGAACAGAGAAGGAAATGTTTTTTAATTTTTTTATTTTTTTTGTTGAGATTTTAAACAAGGAAGTATGGGGTGAAAATACTGGGAAAAACAGAGGACGAAAGTAGTTGGACACAATCGACAGACCGCTGAGAGAAAAACAAAGCCTCAAGGTAGGACACGGTACAAGGCCTCAAAATACACGGCACAAATTAACCTGCGATATTTTATACAGGTATGAAAGATTAACACCGAGAATCTTCCTTGGGACACACTATAGGTACAAACACCATAAAAGAAATGCAGTTTTGACGAAAATACAAATGGGAACAATTACTTAACTTCGATAGCGTGGAGAGCGTGGACAGCTTCGAAAAAACGTAACCTCGCCGGCAAGAACGGAAGCGGAAGTCAAACAGTTGACTAATAGTCAAACAGTTGTGATATGCACACAAACACCTATTTGAATGGAGAAAAGGAGTCATTCTGCTGTTTTGTGTCACGGTGTGTACCGCAGTGAGCATGGAGAAAAGAAAGAAAACCAGAGAATTGTCTGAGGAGGTCAGACACAAGATTGTAGCCAAGCATGGACAATCACAAGGCCACAAGTCCATCTCCAGAGACCTTGATGTTCCTGTGTCCACCATATGCAATGTTATCATGAAGTTTAAGGCCCATGGCACTGTATCCAACCTCCCAGGATGTGGTGCAAGAGAAAATGTGATCGAAGTTTGCAGCGAAGGATTGTTTGAATGGTGGAGAAAGCACCTCGATCAACTGCCAAACAGATTCAAGCTGACCTTCAGACACAAGGTACGACAGTTTCAACTCGCACCATCCGTCACCAACTCAATGAAAGGGGGTTCTATAGTAGGAGACCCAGGAGGGCCCCACGGCTGAGAGACAGACATAAAAAAAACCCAACTGGAGTTTGCCAAAACACACCTGAACAAGCCAAAATCCTTCTCAGAGAATGTCCTGTGGACAGATGAGACAAAATTAGAGCTTTTTGTTAAAGCACATCATCTCTATGTTTACAGAAAACAAAATTAATCCTTCAAAGAAAAGAACACCTTTGCTACAGTCAAACATGGAGGAGGTTCAGTAATGTTTTGGAGTTGCTGCGCTGCCTCTGGCAATCAGTGCCTTGAATGTGTGCATGGCATCATGAAATCAGAAGATTACCAAGGCATTTTGGAGTGCAATGTTCAACATAGTGTCAGAAAGCTGGGTCTCCGTCGAAGGTCATGGGTCTTGCAGCAGGACAATGACCCCAAACACACTTCAAAAAGCACCCAGGAATGGTTCAAGACAAACCGCTGGACTGTTCAGAAGTGGCCAGAAATGAGTCCATATCTAAATCCCATTGAACACCTGTGGAGAGATCTGAAAACAGCAGTTTGGAGAAGGCACCCTTCAAATCTGGGAGAACTGGAGCAGTTAGTACAAGAAGAGTGGGCCAAACTGTTAGTAGAGAGGTATAGGAAGCTCATTCATGGCTATAGGAAGCGCTTGGCTGCAGTTATTTTGTCCAAAGCTGTGCTACCAAATATTAAGTCTCGGGTGTCAATAATTTTGTCAATGCCATTTCTTTTTATTTTCTGATTTAAAAGAACATATTGTTACGGTCCGCGGTTAAGGATGTTGTTTGCCGAGCGGAGGCGCCGCGGCCGAACAGTTTTTCCCCGACTAAACCCGATTCACCCAGACGTTGGCCGTATCGCGCCACAGCTATTCAATCAGGGAAAAGACAAAGACGACGGATGTGAAGAAAAGGAGTAAAAAGACGAAACAAAGGTTGAAAATACTACTAAATTTATTTACTATTTACAGGCTCAAAATAACCAAGGAGAAGGAAAGATAAGAAAATAATATACAGAAGCTTTTAGAGACACAGGGAAAATACTAGCTTATACAGACTTAATTACCTACCCAGGACAGAACAAACAAAACAAACTCACGTACGCGAATGGGGAACTTGCAGGCAGGAATGACTGGAGGTGGGTGGCTGGAGGAAGGCACGGAGCTTGCTGGACTTTGATCCCGCACGGGACGTCGGGCTGGACCTCGACGGCCGCCGATGCCACCGATCCTGTCGTGTGCGCGGGGTAACGGGTCGGAGCTGCTTGGTGGAGCCAAGCCAACGCTGCTGGTGGGGGGTCTGGCATGACGGGTTCTCTCTCCCTCTCTCACTAACTCCAGGACTCTTCCTTAGTCCAACTCTTCCTCACCACCGACAACTCAACGCAACCCCTCCACTCTACGCAACCACTGACCACCACTGACGACCAACCCAGCTCTTTCCAAAACCACACAACTCAGCTCTGCTCTGACCTTTTTGCAACTCTCTTCTGACGACCCTTGCGCGCGCGCTTTTATCACGCCTCCGGCGATTAAGCCGCCGGCCTTTAGGACACGCCACTCGGTGTGCTCACCTCGGCCATGGTTGGTCGTGCAACCCTCTGGCTCCGCCCTTGATGACGACGGGCGGGCACGCCTTTCTTCCCCGACCCTGCCTCGTGGCCAATGGCGGCTTTGGAGGGGATGTAATTGCCAAATTGAGGCTTGGCCATTACGAAAGGGGAAATGGAGGTTTTTGGGAATGGGAATGAAGGGAATCTATCTCTTTTTCACTCGGTGCAATGGAGTGTCATGTTAATGGACGACAAAGCCTTAATCTAAAACACATAATAAAGATATAAGCTACTGAACAAGGGTTTTATCGTGTCCTTCAATGTGGTGTTTCATGGAATTAACTACCGGGACGCCCTTTTTACCTTTACACAACTCTGGAGGCAGGAGGGGCCATAATCAACAATGTTACACAGCAATTTCCAATACAATACACACAATCAAAAACATACAATCCTCATATCCGCAACACTGCACCCTCCTCCTCTTAGGTACGTCCCGGGCCTATAACTTTAATTTAGTGTGACACGTAGGTGTAGTTCCCTCTACTTTTAACCTGACCCTGAGTGCGACAGTTTTAAAACATAGATAAATATGTCCCGCTGCTCCATTGCACCCTACCTAACAGACTCACGCCCACAGTTAACCGAATTGCGGAATGGTCTTCAAACTATACATTGACGGTGGGGAGCATTATTTACAGTGACGCTATTTTATTTACAAAACTCAACCCAGGACCTGTGATTGTTCTTTCTGGGGGGTAGACAGTCTGCTCTGCATCGACGCACCATGAAAGCACCCAAAACGCACCAACACACCCTCAAGCACCAATCGGTGCAGTCACCACAGTTCATCAATGTTCAATAATAAAAATAAAATCAACAACCCCTAACCCTGCAGGTGGTCTCTTGCTCTTCGGCTCCCTCTGCTGGCTATTATTATTTCTTCCAGTTGTTGTCTTTTCCTTCATTTTCTTACTGGCGGCCTATTTGAACTGAAAATGAAATGCACCCAACGTGTCCATTTTTATTTATTTATGGCCCCCAGGGCCGACTAGTGTGGTTCACCTGTGGGGCATCGGTGCCCTGTGATCAAGGTCCGCCAGCAAGATTTCGGGCCCTCATGGCCAGTTCCAGCAGAGGGGCCATGCCCCAACCCATGGGGTCCATAAGTGGTGCTCGGCCACAGACATGTGGTCCATAATGTGGTGCATCAATGCAGACAGCTGGTTCTGGGAGTTCCGGGCGCACAATGGCGGACTCACGCACGCTCCCCTCGGCGCCCAGTGGCGCTCAGGTCATGTGGGAGACAAAATGGGGACAAGACAGATGAGCGAGGGGTAAGGTCACAAGGGTACGCATCAAACAAGGCAATGCAAGGTGAAGTGCGTATGGAGAGTGAAATGAGAAAGCTCGTCCCTACCGTACGTCACCCCCCCCCCTGTCACCTACTCTACCCTTGCCCTTACCCCCTATTTACAAAATCTACACCTTTACAAATCCGTCGCTACCGTCACATCTTCCCCATATTTCCCCTACACCAAATTCGTCTCCACAATCCCTCTATCCAAAATTTGCCATCACCCAATTCATCATCAACCCTCATAAGGAGGAAGAGATGGAACATCAAGGCACAATGTCACACCCACGTCATGATGCGTCTCACATTCCAACATTTGCATCAATAAAAATAATAAAAACCACCTGGCATGGTGTGGAGTACCTGTCACCTCAGGTGAGTGGATGCAGATGGTGCAAGGAGATTTTCATCCGAACTACTTTCTAAATGACATTAACACGCTTTACACTACCCGGGGTCTTTCCCTGCCAATCCATTGGCCAACTTACACTATGGGTTCTAAAAACCAATTCCCATTGACCAAACTGTGGTGCTTCTCCATTTTAGGGTCTCACTCCCCCGATTCATCTCCCGGTGCCCTTGCACAATTTCTGGGCTGAGACGAGTAGCTCTCCCAGCAGGTCTACCCACCTGCACACCTCCACCACTGTAGTTGCCACCCGAGCTTACCTAGCTCCTCACCATAACCTAACTAACTGGGGAAGGCCCCTCCTGGCTCTGTCACCCCACTCGGTGCCCTCTGGCACTGGGCTACCCGGGTCCGTCCTCCGGATCCTCGTGCCCCATCCACAACTACCGGCTCCCAGAGCCCACCTGCGGCCTCACCTGGCCGACATCCTCACAGTGGTGGAGTGCCCAAACTAACTACACACACTAACAGGCTACACGCCCAGCCATTTCCACAACACTAATGCACCCATCCAAATACCATTCTTCCACCATGCACCACAGATGCCAATATCCAACCACAATTTACCTATACCCTCTACCTAACACTTACACTACCTGCCCCGGGTATTCGTGATGGGGGTCCATCCTTCCCCCATTCACACCTTCGCACCATCCACTCCACTCCATAGTTTCCACCATACTCACTCCACGACCATCCATTCCAATACTCCATATACTCCACACTACCATTTATTCCATACACCTGTTCCTCATACCTGTTGTTGCAAACCTGTGCACTCACACCTGGTGCCACCTGCACCCTCCTCCTCTTCCTGGACCAGTTAGTCAACACAACACACATCACCATTACTCACTCAAACACTGCTCCATACACCTGTTCAGTTGCACACCTGTGCAATCACACCTGTTCCTCACACTCATTTACTCATACCCTGCTCAATACACTTGAATACACCTCCAACACTCACACGGCATCATCTCATCTAACTACTCCCCTCTGAAACTTGCGCTTCCCCGTCGCCCCTTTAAACTATTGCGCTCCCACGTCATTATCATCCGCACTAATCTACCTACGTCCCCACTACAGGTATCCTTGTCACTACCTGACCTTAACGTCACCTAAGGTCATCTTCTAGGTCCCTACACATTATCCAAGCCCTCCCTCGGCGAGCTTACACTGCCATAAACCCCATAAATCTAGTGCTCCTTTGCCCCCCGTTGTGAAGGATGGTGGATTGGCCATGCCATCACATGGGGCATCTCCCACTACCAATTTGGCTCGTCCAAATCCAACAAATCAAAAATTTGCCACTCACTCTACCAATCCTCTGCCAATCATCACTCTGTCAATCATCAAATTTTGCTTTGCAATTTCGGGCCAAAACACTACTCTCGTCATCAGTCTTCTCACTAGTGCCTCTCGGTGCGCCAATTCACTTCCAAAGCTCGGCTTCGTAAAGCCGAGCAATGAATGCGGGTTGTTTGGTGCCGGCGGCTGGATGTGTCCGACACTCAGTGCAGGGAAGGAGGTTTACCCGGGCCGAGATCCCACGCACCACCTCGGCACGGAGCCATCCCATGGCCCGATCTCGACCTGCCGGAACGCCTCAACAAAAAGGGGTCACCATGACGACCCTTCCTATCGGGCTGCCCGCTCCGCCTAGCGGCGCACGGACGCGGCCGTTCCAAACGCGGCCCAGCGTGGATCACGTACGGCGGTCCTTTCGAACCCGCCGTGGTTCGGATCCCCGCTGGTCCTCGCGGCACGCGAAGCTCTCCGACGCGCACCGAGGGCCCGATTCGGCTAAATGTCGTTCTAACCGCTAACCCGGTTACCGTCGATGCCTCACCTGCATGCTTACATGCATATGCTACCCCTTTCACCCTCACCGAGCTCGGTGCTCCAACGCCACCCGTACACCCCGCGTACTTCGCTATTGCAGTCGTTCTTTTGCTCGTACACCCAGCTGTTCCCATGCTCCTCGTCATTGCACCTTCTCTTACACACCCAGGTACACTCATTCCGCTCACAGACTTGGTCACACACCTGACCACCGAACACCTTTGCACACATTCGTCGTTCGCACACCACACCAACACACCTCTTCGCGCCCCCTCCTCGGTCACCTCCTCTGTGACAATCACAGGTGTGCTCTCACTCGCACACCCAACCACGTGCCTCACTACCAACTCAAGTGTGCATTCCCACACACGCTCTACCATTCCAGGTGTGCATCCTTCCATTCCAGGTGTACATCCTCTCTCACCTGTCACAACCAACTCACGCTCCATGTCACTCTCACTACTTTCACCACCACTCTTGACAACGCACTCACCCTTACTCTCGACAGCGCACTCTTTCCTCATGCACCTGTCTGTTACACACCTTTCTCGCGCACCCTCTCCCGTTACATCCTCTGTAACACTCACCACAGGCATGCATTCTCCCTTACTCTTGACAGCGTACTCTTTCCCCATGCACCTGTCCGTTATACACCTTTCTCGCGCACACTCTTGCGCACACTCTCCCATTACACCCTCTGTAACACTCACCACAGGTGTACACTTTCTTGTTACATCCTCTGTAACACTCCTCACTACGCGCTTCCATGTGCTCCCTCGCACACACGCTACGACCGACTCACTCTCGACAGCACACTCACTCCTTGGCGCGCACTTTTTCCTCACACACCCCAGAGTCGGACATTCTCGCACACCTCCTCCTTCGCACACCAGACCTGTCGCACACTTCACCAACGGCCTCTCACGAACACCCGGGTCCAAAGCAACCTCAAGCCGACTGAAGCTCCCCTCACCTCATGTGCATTTCTGAATATATCGCTACTCACCTTGGCACCTCGTCTCTGCACCTCCTTCACCACCTGCAAACTCTTTATTTGGTTAGCGAGCACATCATCACGATTTGAGCACCGACCTTGTACATATTCCATCACCTCCTCCTGTATTTCTCTCTTAGTTTCTGTCCGTCTCTTCTTAATTTCACTCACCTCTTCTTCCACTTCCTCTAATTTTTGCTTCACCTCTTTTATTTCCCGGTGCGTCTCCACTATCTCGTCCTCCAAGGCTACCGTGACCGTCTCTATGTGCATCCTCACTTGCCGGTCCTTTGTCTCCATTACCTCTGTCACCTCGTCCAACCTCATCGTCAGTCCCTCACGTACTATCTGACATTGCCTCTGTGTCGCTATCAAGTCGTCCTTGATGTCTCTTTGTGTCGCTTTCAACCCTCCTAGTACCGCAGTGTTCTTTTGTACCTGCTCCACTAACTCCGTCTGTCCCACTGTCAGCTGTTCTACTCCCTTCGTCAGACCCTCTATTCCCCCCCGTAACCTAGCCGTATTATTCCTCACCTCTTTCTCTATACGCTTTTCAACTCGCTTTACCTCCTCGCGTACCCCCGAGATCTCCTCTCTCATCTCCTCCCTCTCTTTTGTAGATGCTGCCCTCATCTGTCCCAATTCATCCCTCTGGGCATCCAGTTTGGTTTCTACCCCGATTTTCACCTCCTCTATCTGCTCTCCCATTTGTTTAATTTCTCGGGCGGATTGCTCCCCTATTTCCCGCAATTTGCCTTCCATCCTATTTTCTAACCCCATTAACCCATTTTTCACCCCCTCTATCTGATTCTCCTGGGCAGCCATTCTATTTTCCACCCCCGTTAACCCATTTTTCACCTCTTTTATTCCGTTGTCTAACCCCTCAAATTTGTCGTCTAACTTCCCAATTTTTTTTCCTAATCCCTCACCCCTTGCTTCGTCCCTCATTACCCCCATTTGCTCACTCTGAGCCTTTATCTGGTTCCCCAATTGCTGACTATTAGCCCTCATTTCGTCCCTCATTCGCTCACTATCAGCCCTCGCTTCGTCCCCCATTTTGTCCATAAAGGCCCCCATTTGCAGGGAAAAAAGGTTCGAATCCACCAGCGGCGCTGCTACGTTCACGGGCGCCGCTAAATTTGGTGCCGCTACGGTCGCGGGCGCGGCAAAATTTGGTGCCGCTACACCCACATGCGCGAGGACGCCATTTTGTGCGCCTGATACCCCCTCAACCACATTGCCAATGTTCTCCTCCTCTCTTTCCTCCACATACATTTCCCCAAGGTCCTGGGTCGATTCTACCCCGTCTATCTCTCCCACCGGCATCCCGTCGCCTTGACCAGCCATGGCGCGATTTCAAAATTCGGGTTTTGTAAAACAAAAGCAAATTTCGGTACTTTGTAATTTTGAGCGCGTTAAACGCTTCAGGTCCGAATCCGACACTTCTGACACCAATTGTTACGGTTCGCGGTTAAGGATGTTATATTTGCCGAGCGGAGGCCCCGCGACCTAACAGTTTTTTCCCGACTCACCCGATTCACCCAGACGTTGGCCGTATCGCGCCACAGCTATTCAATGTGGAAAACTCTAAAGCGACTGAATGCAAAGAGGAAGAAGAATAAGAAGACGTACAGAAGAGTAATGGGGTTTATTATTTACACATACACAAGCAAAAAGAGCAGTCACGGTTATTTACAGGGGACATGAAAAAGGCAGGTGACACAGTGAAAATTACTAGCTTATACAGACTTAATTACCTACCCAGGACAGAACAAACAAAACAAACTCACGTACGCGAATGGGGAACTTGCAGGCAGGAATGACTGGAGGTGGGTGGCTGGAGGAAGGCACGGAGCTGGCTGGAGTTTGATCCCGCACGGGACGTCGGGCTGGACCTCGACGGCCGCCGATGCCACCGATCCTGTCGTGTGCGCGGGGTAACGGGTCGGAGCTGCTGGGTGGAGCCAAGCCAACGCTGCTGGTGGGGGGTCTGGCGTGACGGGTTCTCTCTCCCTCTCTCACTAACTCCAGGACTCTTCCTTAGTCCAACTCTTCCTCACCACCGACAACTCAACGCAACCCCTCCACTCTACGCAACCACTGACCACCACTGACGACCAACCCAGCTCTTTCCAAAACCACACAACTCAGCTCTGCTCTGACCTTTTTGCAACTCTCTTCTGATGACCCTTGCGCGCGCGCTTTTATCACGCCTCCGGCGATTAAGCCGCCGGCCTTTAGGACACGCCCCTCGGAGTGCTCACCTCGGTCATGGTTGGTCGCGTGACCCTCTGGCTCCGCCCTTGATGACGACGGGCGGGCACGCCTTTCTTCCCCGACCCTGCCTCGTGGCCAATGGCGGCTTTGGAGGGGATGTAATTGCCAAATTGAGGCTTGGCCATTACGAAAGGGGAAATGGAGGTTTTTGGGAATGGGAATGAAGGGAATCTATCTCTTTTTCACTCGGTGCAATGGAGTGTCATGTTAATGGACGACAAAGCCTTAATCTAAAACACATAATAAAGATATAAGCTACTGAACAAGGGTTTTATCGTGTCCTTCAATGTGGTGTTTCATGGAATTAACTACCGGGACGCCCTTTTTACCTTTACACAACTCTGGAGGCAGGAGGGGCCATAATCAACAATGTTACACAGCAATTTCCAATACAATACACACAATCAAAAACATACAATCCTCATATCCGCAACAATATTAAGTTCTGAATCAAAAACAAAGGTTCTGTAACATCAACAGTGAAATAAAGAATTGTGGAGACCAAATACTTTTGTCAATTTCAACTTATTTTTGGAGAAAAGTAGCGAGTTACCCAGCGTTGACCGGAAAATAAAATCAGTCACGTGTGTGTTGTGGGCTTTTTATAGTCAGACAAAGCCACACCCCTATTCTAAATCTGATGCGCCTTTGTTTTTTGTCATGTAAAGTTATCCCCCATGGACCCCCAATCCCCTCTCTAAGTCACTTCCTTAGGCTGTCCATGAGGCACAATCGAACAAACAGACGTTCACAAATAGGGTTATAGATTGTGAGTTATTTGAAAAAGTGCAAGGGTGCCAATATTTTGGGCCACGACTGTAAGAGAGTTGTGTTGGGTTAGGTCATATTAAGGGGAGAAAAACAAGAAGGTGGTTCTACTAGTAGCTCTGGAGCTCTGGAGTAGTAGTAGAGCTAGTAGTAGAGCTAGTAGTTCTGGAGGGAAGATTTGGATTTAACAGCCTTCAGAAAATAGTTCCACAAATGGGAGAACAGAGGAACACTGGTGTTGTTGTTGTTGTTGTATAGCCCTGACCAGTTCACTCGAACAAGCCCACAGCACGGAGACGGCCAACTGATCTCCCAGAAGTGACTCAGAGATCTCCCACATCCAGGATGGTGTACCCCCACCTTCACAAAGCCAGGGCCACGGCAGAGTTAGAGAAAGAAAGAGAAAGAAAGAAAGAAAGAAAGAGAGAGAGGGAGAGAGAGAGAGAGAGGCAGGCAGAGAGAGAAAGGCAGAGAGAGAAAGGCAGAGAGAGGCAGAGAGAGAGGCAGAGAGAGAGAGAGGCAGAGAGAGAGAGGCAGAGAGAGAGGGGCAGAGAGAGCGAGAGCGATAGAGAGAGAGAGACAGAGAGAGAGGCAGAGAGAGAGAGGCAGAGAGAGAGAGAGAGGCAGAAAGAGAGGCAGAGAGAGAGAGAGGCAGAGAGAGAGAGAGAGAGAGAGAGGCAGAGAGAGAGAGAGAGGCAGAGAGAGAGAGGCAGAGAGAGAGGCAGAGAGAGAGAGGCAGAAAGAGAGGCAGAGAGGAGAGGCAGAGAGAGAGAGAGGCAGAGAGAGAGAGAGAGACAGAGAGAGAGAGAGAGAGAGGCAGAGAGAGAGAGACTTGACTTTTATGTGCTTTTATTATAAAAGTATCAAAACACACATGGAAGAACACCGCAAAATTTTTACAAGAAAAAGAAAGTTGTACAAGCAAAAAGAATGTATATACATGTATATGTGGACATTGAGCGTAAGTATAATTTACAAAAACAAACTCAACACCTCATCTGTAAAACAATCGTCGTTCACACTGCCGAAACTTATCCGGGCCGACACTATTCCTTTGAAGCAAAACAGCACATTTTCATCTCTGCCACTCAATTTGATCTTTCTAGTTTTATATATTGCGAGTTTAGCAATTCCGCACAGAAAATTCAAGAAAGGGCCCGCTGTCTTGTTCTTGGTGCTCCTTTCAATGCCATACACAAAAATTGCAACAGAAAAAACAAACTGAAATTTATAAAAGAGCTGTTGGAGGAAACAAAAAAGGGGTACCAATCTCTTACATTTCACAAAAGCATGGGTCACATTTTCAGCCTCTTCACAAAAAGGACAAACATTCAGTACAGAAGGATCAAACTTATTAAGTAAGTATTTGGTGACCAGGGCCTGATGAACTAGTCTCCAATTTAAGTCTCCGGTTCGACCTAAGGTTGGAGACCTATACATCTCTTTCCACACTGGAGATAGGAACGAACTAGCCGGAATGATCTCATCCCACCGATTTTTTAAAGGTTTTGTGAAACCCGGTATAAGCACCTCTTGGCATATCCCATAAATAACTTTTTTTCCCATCACATGGAACACACCGCAACCATCTGACTTTGAAAAGACACCCTGTTGTTTTTTTGAGGTGACTTGGAGCTCGGGGAAATAGAGACGAGAGTCCACCACTTCATCTGCCCCAGTCCACCCGATATTTAATTCCCTGAAAGTTTTAATCACAACTCTCAAAACTTTGTCCACCATTCTAGATGACCGAACCCCCACTTTTGATGTGAGAGAACCGGTGGATAACCATCCATTTAGGGAAGGCTTCATCAGGTCTCGCACTCTGTTTATTCCATTACAGGTGAAGCAATGCATAAATGACCTGGAGGTTGAAATTTCAGGGAATAAAGGATTCAGAACCAATGGCTCATGCATATATTTTTTTGCATCGTAGGACACCTCTAATCGTTGTATTCCAAGGACTTGCCAGGCATTCAGAAGGCTCTGATGAAACTCGGGGAGCAGAGTCGTGTTGACATGCTGCAGGTCCATGAGGAAGAGCCAAGAGGCAAGAGGAAAGAGGAAAAGGGCCGGTCCATGGGGACCAATGGGAACTCTGTCCGTCTGCGCTGACCAGGGAAGAATGTGGAAGATTTGGCCCCCGACTTGCTTTGAGGGGTACAACAACTATGAAGAAGGAACAAAGGTGTTGAGGTGTAGGGTCGGCCTAGATTTTGTAAGATATCCAGGAGGGGGTTACAAGAAAAACATGGGTCCTGGAGGGTTCGGGAAGGTTTGTTTGGCTGAGAGAGCAGAGGGAACTATAGATGGAAGGTTAAGTGGTAAAAAAACAAGAGGCTGCATACCTGTGTCTGACATGTGAAAGCAACAGGCCTCGTTCTTCAGCATCATTGCAGGATATACCGATAATGTGACCTTTAGATTCCAGAGTTTTCTCTCTGGTTGAATCCAAAAGCCTTTGAACACTTGCAGTTAATCAAACTTGGTGGTGAAATGTTTGCAGCTTCTGCTCTGTGTCTGGGAGGTCGGCGGTTTGAGCCCCGGCCGAGTCACTCCAAAGACTTGAAAATGGTACGTGCTGCTTCCTTGCTTGACACTTAGCATTAAAATGGGTAAAGCACAGACTAACGACCAGAAGTTTGCCAGACTAGTGCAGGCTTTGATGGGCCTAATTGCCTCCACCTGTGTCAAAGTTCCTTGTGAAAAACCTCATCTTATATTATACAATTTAGTTGACAGACTTGGCATGAATGTAAAAACGACCACCGTCATTGCAGACAGCAAGAAGGTGTCCTGTGAAGGCAGGAATAGGTAATGTTAATCATGATTTAGTGTTAGAGAAAAATAATGAATTCATTATCTGGAGTTGTTCAAAATGTCCATATGAAAGATGTCAAATTAATATACGAGTATTTTGAATGAGTTGCAGGGTACCTTGTTCTATAGTGTATTCATCTGTGATGAATAGCCCAACTGAATCAATTTCGACGAAAACTTCCATTCTGGTGCTGGTCAGCAGAAGTCGCTGCACTAGGAATGTGTCGACCTTCAGCTGGAACATTTGGCCGGTTATCCCACGTGAATATTATGCAGGAGCAGGCTTTTTGGCAAGTACATTTTTGACAAAGTGTCAAATATATATATATATATATATATATATATATATATATATATATATATATATATATATATATATATATATATATATATATATATATATACATACACTCAGTGTACAAAGCATCAGGAACACCTGCTCTTTCCATGAAATGGACTGAGCAGGTGAATCCAGGGTAAAGTTATGATCCCTTATTGAATGCACCTGTTAAATCCACTTCAATCAGTGTAGATTATGGAGAGGAGACAGGTTAAAGAAGGACTTTTAGGCCTTGAGACGATTGAGACATGGATTGTATATGTCTGCCTTTCAGAGGGTAAATGGTCAAGACATAAGTTTGAAATGCCTTTGAACGGGGTGTGGTAGTAGGTGCCAGGTACACCGGTTTGAGCGTGTCAAGCACTGTAACGCTGCTGGGTTTTTCATGCTCAACAGTTTCCCGTGTGTATCTAGAATGGTCGACCACCCAAAGGACATCCAGCCAGTGGTTGAAAACGGATCATTGATGAAAGAGACCAAAGGAGGCTGACACGAATTGTGCAGAGCAACAGATGGACTACTGTTAGTCAATTGACAGTCCAGTACAACATTGGTGCCGAAGGACCCATAAAAGAATGCAGAAGTCGTCGTACCTTGACACGAATGGGGTATGGCAACCGACGACTGTACATAGTTCCACTTCTTTCAGAAAAAAAACGAGAAACAGCGGTTTCAGTGGGATAAGGAATAAAAACACTTCAGGATTGGAAAAACATTGCCTGGTCTGATGAATCTTCTTTCCTGCTGTTTCACGCTGATGGGAGGACTCAGTTAAGAAGAAAACCACATGATGTCACATGATATCATGCCGGGGGCTGGTGGTGGTGCTGTGATGGTGTGGGGTGTGTCTTCTCTTACACATTGGGCCCCTCGATAAAAGTGGAGCAACGTTTGAATGCCACAGGATATCTGAACATCATTGCCAATCAGGTGCATCCCTTCATGGCAGCAGTGTATCCATCTGTGAATGGATTTCTTCAGCAGGATAATGCCCCATGCCATGAGGCTAGGATTGTCCAGAAATGCTTCCACGAACATGACAGTGAATTCAGCTTACTGCAGAGGCCTGCCTAGTCAATCCAATTGAGCATCTGTGGGATGAGATGGAACGAGCTACTCGGAGTAGAGATCCACTACCAGCAACCTTAACACAACTGTGAGAAGCATTGGAGTCAACATGGGCCAACATCCCTGCGGAATGCTTTGACACCTTGCAGAGTCCATGGCCCGACAACTTTAGGCTGTTCTGAGGGCAAAAGGGGGTGCAACTCAATATTAGGAAGGTGTTCCACTAAGTGTGTATATGCAGTCACGTGAAAAAGTAAGTACACCCCATGTAAAGTTTTGACTTTTTCAACATATTTCAACATACAGCTATTTGATCTTCATTTCAACAATATTGATCGATAAAGGTTTTTTTTTTTTTTTTTTTTTTTTTGTATACAAGATCGAGGCTCGTGAAAGAGCTAACATTAATCACACAAAAAGACAAACCGACACACAAAACACAAAAAACAAGGGGAGCGGTAGACAAGATGGGGAGAGAGGGGGAAGGACACAAACACAACATTTGAGAGCAGGGACATCGGGAGGACTTGGGGGGAGGTGGGAGAGGATTAAAACATATGAACACTGCAAGGACTCTGGGGTGAATTACCGGGGGTAGAAAAGATCAAGGTTTTCGATGGGGGAAGATAAGAGATGGTGGTGAACAGCTGTTTTAAAGACCTGGAGGGAGGAGTGGGATTGAAGGGAGTGGGGGAGTTTGTTCCAGAGGCGGGAGAAAAGGGGAATGAAAGAGTGAAGGTGAGCAGAGAGCCTAGACTTTGGCAGTTTAACCAGAAGAGGGTTGCAGGCAGATCTTGTCCGACCTGAAGGAATATTGGGGGGACAGAGCACAGAGAGAGCTGGGGGAGCAAGGCCGGAGAGGAGTCGGTAGAAGACAGAAAGACCACCAACCTGCCTGCGGTGAGTGAGTGAAAGGCCCTCGGCGTTGACTACATCGCAGGAGATTCCAATGATTCTGAAAGCTTTGGCCTCAACAGCGTGAAGCCGAGCAAGGTGTGAGGCAGGAGCACCAGCCCAGAGGGGGGAACAGTATTCCATTGAGCTGCGGATGAAAGCCTTGTATGTGGTGAGGAGCTCAGGTGTGCCAAGGAAGGACTTCGCACGACGGAGGATGCCCAGTCGGCGACTGGCTTTGGAGGCCAGCTTGGAAATGTGGTTTTCCCAAGAAAGATCATGGCAGATAGTGAGACCCAAAAGCTTGAGCGACAGAACTTCTTGGAGAGGATTGTTGAGAAAGTAGATGGGAGGGTTGTCCAGTCGGTCCTTTCGGAGAGACATTGTAAGAGTGTGAGATTTGTCAGGATTGAAAGACATGTTCCACTTGTTTGACCAGTCTGTGATTTTGTCCAGGTCTGCAGAGAGTGAGGAGGCTGCAGACTGCCGATCTGAGGGATGAGGAATGGAGCGACAGAGAGTAGAGTCGTCAGCAAAGAGATAGAGAGGATTTTCAAGAGAGTCAGAGAGATCATTGATGAAGACCAGAAAAAGCACAGGGCCCAGAACACTACCTTGGGGAACTCCAGCCTGAACAGGAAGAGGAGATGAGAGAAACCCATTCAGGGCCACACGTTGACTACGACCAGAGAGGAAGTCCGCCAGCCATGCGTGGAGATTTCCATGGATACCAAAGGAGGAGAGTTTGGAGAGCAGAGCAGGGTGCCAGACCGTATCGAAGGCACGTGAAATGTCAAGGGAGACAGCCCTAATTTCCTGTTTGGCGTTGAGGACCTCCATCCATTGTTGAGAAAGCAGAAGCAGCATGTCCAGAGTAGAGTGACCAGGTCTGAAACCAAATTGATGATCAGAGATCAAGCCATTGGAGAAGAGGAAAGATTTAATATCTGAAGCAATGATGGATTCCATGACTTTGCTGATAATTGGGAGAAGGCTGATTGGTCTGTAGTTGCTGGGATCTGTTTTTGCACCTTTTTTGTGCAAAGCGGTGATGTTGGCTGATTTCCAAGCAGATGGCAGATGACCTTGAGCAAAAGAGAGGGTGAAGAGAACAGAAAGAGGGAGTGAAAGTGCAGAAGAACATGATTTTAGGACCCGTGGGCTGATGCCGTCAGGACCAGTTGCAGAATCAGAGTTGAGGGTTGCCAGAAACTTTTCCACCTTGTCAGGAGGAAAGGACACAGAGTCCATGAGCAGCTGGGTACGACTGGGTACGGTGGGTACAGAGAGGGATGGGTTTGGGACACAAGATTTAGAGGCAAACACAGAGTTGAGGCATTCAGCTTTTTCACGTGCGGAGTCAGCCGTTAAGCCGTTTGAGGTGAGGGAGGGGATGGAGGGGGAACAAACACCAGAAACAGATTTGACCAGACGCCACCAGGATTTGGAAGAGGGAGACAGATAAGAGAGTTCGGTCTTGAGAATGGTGAGATATTGTTTCCTGGCTCTCCTGAGGGTGGACACACACTTGTTTCGGGCTTTGTGAAAGGAAATGAGATTTCCTTCCGTTGGATTTGCTTTCCAGGAGACGAAAGCAAGGTGTTTCAGGGCAACAGCCCCACCACAAGATTCCGTGTACCATGGACGGGAGGAAGGGTATGACAACTGAAGACGAGATGGTATAAATCTGTGCATGAGAGAGAGCAATTTACTTTGAAAGAATTCCCAGGATGAGTTGATGTCAGAGGCGGTAGAGATGGGAGACCAGTCCAGATGATTGATGGCTGCTTGAAGACCGTGCCAGTTGGCCTGAGTGAAATGCCAGACTCGTCGACGCTGAGGAGGCTCTCTGAGAATGGTCAGAGAGATGTCCACTTTGACAAGCACATGATCAGATGAGCCGATTGGAGCAGAAGAAGAGCAGCAGACATTTTCAGGGAAGTTTGTCATAACCAAATCCAGAAGAGAAGATGCTCCGTTGACTGAGATCCGGGTCGGGAAATTGACAGATTGTGTCAGTCCCAGTGAGTCGCAGAAGTCCTTTGCTGAAGAGCCATGGCTGGTGAGAGAGGTACCCACACCCAGCCAACTGGCATGGTGACAATTGAAATCACCACATATGAGGAAGAGAGAGTTGGGATGGGTAGATAGAAGTTGGTCCATATTATCAGACAGTGAGATGTAGATGGAGTCATCGCTGATTGGTGGACGGTACAACACACATATGAACAAAAGGTGAGAGCGAAGGGGAAGCCGTAGCCAAAGGTATTCCTGGGGGTGAGGTGGAGAGAGGGCAGTGGAGGGCGAGTGAGGAAGAGAGTTTTTTATAAAGATAGCAACCCCACCTCCAGGACGAGGCTCAGGTCTATCATACCGGAGGAGGGAGTAACCTGGGAGAGATACCAAGGCATCAGAGACATCATGAAGGGGGAAAGTTTCTGTTAAGCAGATCACATCTGGTTCGTCAGAAGTAACCTGTATGGAGAGGTCAGTCAAGTTTGAGCGAAGGCCCCGGATGTTTGAGGTCCATACCGTTAATGAAGAGGAAGGGGGAGCATCGGGTCCAGAACAGGGGGGGGAGGGGTAGGGTAAGATGTGGAAGAGGAGGAAGAGGTAGGGAGAGCTGTTGAAGGTGTGTCAGAGATTTCAGAATAGCTTGGAGAAAGGGAAGAATGGGGCGGACAAAAGGTTTGATGGAGATTGGGTGAGGCACAGTGAGGTGTTATTTGAGGAGGGGGAAGAGCAAGGCAGAAGGTTTGGGGAGATGAAGGTGAAAGTTGGAAGGAGGGAAGAAGCAGGGAGGATGCTTTGAGGAGGAGGGGTGAGAGGGGAGTCTAGGAGGGGAGGAGCGAGGGAGAGTCTCGGAGGGGAGGGGTGTGGGGGGAGTTTAGGAGGGAGGGGAGGGAAGGGGCAAGGGGGGAGATTTGAAAGGGATGGGTGATGGGGAGGATTTGGAGGGGAGGGGTGAGATTGGATTTTGAAAAGTGTACGATTCATGGGAAACGAACATTTTTTGCAAAATGAGTTTGAGACCTTCGAGTCAAAAATACGTTTGAGGACACTGGAGGAGGGATGGAGTTCTGGATAGTTTAGGGAATGTAGAAAGGAGGAACTGTAAGAGATGGTATTATATATATTTTTTGGAATGAATAGATTTGGTGAGCAAGACGAAAGCATCCTTTTGTAGGAAAAGAAGAAAAGGGTGTTATAATATATGAGAGAAAATAGTTGTTCAGGGGAGAGATTATACATTTCTAACTGCGTGATCGCGAACGAAGAACGAACGAACAAAAAGAACAAATAAACGAATAAGACCTGAGAAGGAAAGTTTTTTTGGGGTTTTTTTTTTTTTTTTTTGTGAGTACAGATATTAAACAAGGAGGTACGGGGTGAACGACTGGGACGAAACAGAGAACGAAAATAATTTCAGCGCATTCGACGAATCGCTGAGAGAAAAACAAACCACAAGGTCAGAGACGGTACGGTAGTCCAAGCCTACGAGTACTAGGCCGCAGAATACTCGATACCATTAACCGACGATTGTGTATACATGTACGAAAAATTAGCACCGAAAATTTTCCAAAAGATACGCTTTAGGTACATACACCGAAAGATAGATACAGTCTCGACAAAAACACGATTGAGAAATATCACTTAGCTTCGAAAGCGTGAGCGCATGGAGCAGCTTCGAAAAGACGTGACCTCGCCGTGATCTCGCGAGACTTGATATAATATAACAAATATCATGAAACATTTACATTTTGTAGTCCATTGTATAATTTAAATAAACATAAATGCAAATTTCGCATGTGGAAAAAGTAAGTACACCCTTACATTTATCACTACTTCAAATACCTAAAATTAGAATCAGGTGCACCAGCTCACGTGCAAATGATTAGAACATCGTTAGAGAGGATCTTGGAGGAACCTGTCTTATTTAAACCTCAGACATTTCGTTTGGTTTGCTCTTTGTTGTTGAAGTGTGTGGCATCACCATGCCAAGATCAAAAGAGCTCTCTGAGGCCTTCAGATAGAAGTTTATAGATGCCTACGAGTCTGGGAAGGGATTAAAAAAGATATCTAAACAATTTGAATTCAATCATTTGACTGTCCGGAAGATCATCTACAAGTGGAGAAGATCCCAAACAACTGCCAACCTGTTCAGGCCAGGCCGCGCCAGCAAGTTCAGCCCGAGAGCAGACCGCAAGATGCTGAAAGAAGTCTCTAAGAACCCCCAGAATGTCATCATGGGACCTACAGGTAGCTCTTGCCACTGTTGATGTCAAAGTGCACGAGTCTACCATTGGAAAGAGGCTGCACAAATTTGATCTACATGGGAGGTGTGCCAGGAGGAAACCTTTGCTGTCCAGAAAGAACATCAGGGCAAGACTAAAGTTTGCCAATGAACACCGCGGCAAAGACCAGCATTTCTGGAACACTGTGCTCTGGACAGATGAGTCAAAGGTAGAGCTATTTGCTCACATTACAGCTATTGTACTGTGGCCACAGGCCACAAAACCAAAGACAGCATGTAACCACAAGAACCTGATACCAACTGTAAAGCATGGTGGTGAAAATATTATAGTTTGGGGCACACTCGGCAGTAAAATAATTTAATATTCTTTATTAATCACCAAGTCCTTGCCAATCACGAGGCTTCCCTGTGTAGCCGTTACCTAATGGGACATAATCCACGGGCACGGGCCAGTGGGGCTTTTGATGGTGTGGGTGTGGTGTGCGCATGGTTGTTGGAGCCACGCCCTCCGAAGAGGGTTTTGGCGTTATAAAAGCTGTATGAGTTCCGTTCACGAGAAGAGTGCTATTGGAATAAAGGAGCTTTGAACAGCAAAGAAATGGCTTCGTCCTCTCTTCATCCGCAACTCCTACATTGGTGACCCCGGCTGCTCTCGAACGTTTTCGGGGGCTTCAAACGAACATGGCAAATGCAGTTTTGATCGAACTGCCGGAGTTTTGGGAACGACGGGCGGCCGTTTGGTTCGCGCATGCTGAGGCCCAGTACGCCCTTCGGAACATTTCCGCGGGTGACACGGCGTATTGTTGGGTCGCGTCTGCGTTCGGCTCCTCCACTGCGACCAAGATCCTCCGAAGGGATGCAGGTACAAGATGCTGGCGGCACTGCTGCTAGTCACCTTCGCGCGCACTGCGGCCGAGCACTGCTGCTCGTAACCTTCGCGCACACTGAGGCCGAGCACTGCTGCTCGTAACCTTCGTGCACACTGCGGCCGAGCACCTCCTCTGCGACCAGAGTAGTGAGCCTTCTCCAGGATCCTCCGAAGGGATGCAGGTACGAGACGTTGGTGGCGCTGCTGCTCGTCTCCTTCGCGCGCACTGACGCTGGCAGCACTGCTGCTCGTCACCTTCGCGCGCACTGCGGCCAAGCACTGCTGCTAGTAACCTTCACGCGCACTGAGGCCGAGCAGTGCTGCTCGTAACCTTCGCACGCACTGCAGCCGAGCACTTCCTTTGCGACCAGAGTGGTGAGCCTGCTCCAGGATCTTCCGAAGGGATGCAGGTACGAGATATTGGTGGCACTGCTGCTCGTCTCCTTCGCGCACGGATGCGTGCACTGATGCTGGCAGCACTGCTGCTTGTCATCTTCGCGCGCACTGACGCTGGCGGCAGTGCTGCTTGTCACCTTCGCGCGACTCCTACATACTACAACTACAACTTGCGAAAACTCTACAACAACAACTCGCTCGTAGAAAACTACACCTCGCGCAACTACAACTCCTACTCTGCAGCCTCGGCAGGCCCGTGAGGAACTTCAGCAGCCTCCACCGAGGCCCGTGAAGAACCTCAGCAGCCTCCCCCGAGGCGTTGACCAGCCCCCTCAGTTGGCTCAACCCTACGGTGGGGCCGTCCCCCCGTCGGGTAAGTCCCCGGTTGGCCCGCCCACGGCCAAGCCGCTCACAGTCCCTGCTCGGGTCATCAGTCATTTCGGCCGGGTGGTTAAGGCCACCCGAAAACTGACATTGCCTGTGCGAGTGCATTCTGGGGGGGGCGCATGTAGCGGTTACCCAATTGGGACATAATCCACGGGCAGGGCCAGTGGGGCTTTTGATGGTGTTGGCGTGGCGTGCGCGCGGTTGTTGGAGCCACGCCCCCTGACGAGGGTTTTGGCGTTATAAAAGCTGTATGAGTTCTGTTCGCGAGAAGAGTGCTATTGGAATAAAGGAGCTTTGAACAGCAAACAAATGGCCTCATCCTCTCGTCATCCGCAACTCCTACACCTGCATTCAAATGACTCTGCCGTTTTTGATGTTGTAATTGATTGCGTCGTGCTATGTATGTGGGATGTAAGTCGATGTGTTGGTTGATGGAGTTTTTATTGAGTACCAGGCCTCGACAATCTCGCGGTTCACTCTCAAAGATCCTGTGCCAAGGATCGTGGTCTGATTCCATGAGGAGCTGTGTTGGTGTGTGTGTGTGTCGCAACCAATGACAACCTGTCTTGTCGTCTTACAGCACGTCGGTGTTCAGCTAGCCTTGTGGTTAAGCGTTTGGACGTTTGGCCCACATAATTGGCTTCACAGTCTTCACATTGCATGTTGTAGATGACATTCTTTCCTGTCAAATTTGTTCACCTGGTCTTTTGGCTTTGACACCTGTGTGCGCAAGGAGTTTTGTGGTTTGTATGTGATGATGTTGTATTCATGTAGAATGCGGCTTGTGGTTTCAGAAGCGTGTTGTATGTATGTAAGTGCCACCAAGTGTAGAGGTGTGGTTGGATTGTTGTTGCCGTAGTTGGATTTCTGGCGACAAGATTTGATAAATGCATTTGGGTAATGGTTTTCTCGCAGTAGTTGATTTAATCCAGACTAAATTATTTTACTGCTCAGTGTGCTATCCTTTACAATATGAATCCTGAGCTGCAAATCTTTCAATATGTACGTATACAATACGGACGCGAAGCGCTTCGTCGAGTGCGTCGTTGGGAACGATTCGCTCTTCCTGGTGCAACCACCATCAACAACTTACCTTTCTACATGAGTGCCACCGATGTGATCTGCGCCCCACAAGCTTATGCTACAAACCACCAGTCAACACGGACTTCACCAAGGACCTCGCTGCACGCTTGGGCAGACAAATGGTACGTCGGTACGAGCTCTGATTAAAGATGCTCATTACCACATGGAGACCATTTACTCCAAGCTTAATTGCCTGACGATCCTCGGTAATGACCTAATCATGCTAATCGAGACAGCCATTCAAAAGACATGTCATCTACGTCATGATCAGATAAGAAAGTGACTCTCGGTGAAGCTAAATCTATTTCACACAAGATCAACAACAACAACAACAACAACAACAACAGAAAAACACTGGCTACACAACCTTTCTGACAAATATTTAACAGCAACAGAAGTCCATCTACTCGAACGTGGCCTCAACTTTGATACAAGCGATGCTGCTGCTGTTGACTTCATCGCTGCTCTCGAACCTATAATCTACAATCTACCTTCGAACAAGGAGACAAAGAACGACTACGTGCACAACTCTCCACAACACTCATCAACCCGAAAAGCAAGTTGTACATCATACCCGACGAGTCGAAAGCGCCACAAAGTCTCCTCCAGGATAAATCCATCATCATAGTCCCCGCCGACATAGGCCAGGCTATGGTCGTGATGAACCGCGTGGACTACAACCACAAAGCTAAAGCTCTACTGGGTGACAACAACATCTACCACAGAGAGCCTTGTGACCCTACAAAGACCATTGACAAGCAGGTAACTACCACCTTACAGAAACTACGGGATGTAAACCTCCTCACAAATCAAGAATGAGACGTGATGAGACCAAACGACTCCGTCATTCCACGCTTCTACGCGTTACCAAAGATTCACAAGATCGACGTCCCACTACGACCCATCGTGGCCCTTCGAGGAGCACCCACCTACAATCTGGCCCTTCGAGGAGCACCCACCTACAATCTGGCCCTCTGAGGAGCACCCGCCTACAATCTGGCCCTCCGAGGACCACCCACCTACAATCTGGCCCTCCGAGGAGCACCCACCAACAATGTGGCCCTCTGAGGAGCACCCACCATCAATCTGGCCCTCTGAGGAGCACCACCTACAATCTGGCCCTCTGAGGAGCACCCACCTACAATCTGATCCTCCGAGGAGCACCCACCAACAATCTGACCCTCTGAGGAGCACCCCCCTACAATCTGGCCCTCCGAGGAGCACCCACCTACAATCTGGCCCTCTGAGGAGCACCCACCGACAATCTGACCCTCTGACGAGCACCCACCAACAATTTGGCCCTCTGAGGAGCACCCACCAACAATCTGGCCCTCTGAGGAGCACCACCTACAATCTGTCCCTCTGAGGAGCACGCACCTACAATCTGGCCCTCCGACGAGCACCCACAAACAATCTGGTCCTCTGAGGAGCACCACCTACAATCTGTCCACTTGAATGCCTCGACTAAATACAAATTTTGTATTTATTTGTATTTGTACAAATACAAATACAACTTTGGCTGGGGGGTAACATAGGCTATGTGGCTGTGGCCTCATGTGGGGGTATGGGGGACCGGAAGAGGAGCGTAAATTCTCTATGTAAATGTGTAGGGGAGAGGCAGGTTAGTTGATACAGTAGGTTAGTTGATACAACCTTCCTCCTAGCCCTCAGAAATGAAACTTGTGTAAATGCTGCCCTCTGTTGTTAGCTAGTTGCATTACATATCATTGATAAGTAGGTCAAGAAGTTACAGACAAAGAAAGGGTGTGATTCTCCAAAAAACCTGATTTGTGTCACCCTGAGTAAAAACGCCAACAAAAGGTAAGATCATTTATTGTGATAATACTACATAGATTTCACAAGAGTTCTCATTGGTTGATTATACCTTGTGAAAGTGGCTTGCAGCCTCCGCTGCTTTGATTGCCAGGATAATACACGTAACCATGTGGGCAACATGTGTTGCAAAAAACCCATGGATGGGTTAGATGATACCGTCTGAGTAGGTTAGTTGATACGCGTATCAACTAACCCTACCGACCTGTATCAACTAACCCATTCATTTTGGTTTTTTACAAGACAATGCTGTAGCCATTTGTAACTGGGATTCATACATCATAATATATGTAGGCCAATATAGCCTGCACTGTACATCTTTAGAATATAAGAGTTGTGTCCTTCTGAGTTGTAAATCCTGTTCCTTTCCTGATATTTGATGCTTGTCGATTAATTTGTTTGGCAGATCTTTTTTTTTCCTTCTAACTTAACCTTTAGCCCTATTGTTAGATATACTTTACATTACCTATGTATACATAGCAGGTATACAACTGAATAAATAACAAACAAACAGCTTTAATTAACAGTGCTCATTGACTCTGAAAATACCATTAGTACAAATATTACACAGAAATGATGGTATGTAGCCTAGTTTGATGTGTATCTGTAATTATGTGCATGCTAATTTGTTACCATTGGCAGAAATACCATGTAAATCGATGTATCATCTAACTCATTCACCATGTAAATCGATGTATCATCTAACTCATTCACCATGTAAATCGATGTATCATTTAACTCATTCACCATGTAAATCGATGTATCATCTAACTTATTCACCATGTAAATCAATGTATCATCCAACTCATTCACCATGTAAATCAATGTATCATCTAACTCATTCACCATGTAAATCGATGTATCATCTAACTCATTCACCATGTAAATCGATGTATCATCTAACCCATTCACCATGTAAATCGATGTATCATCTAACTCATTCACCATGTAAATCGATGTATCATCTAACTCATTCACCGTGTAAATCAATGTATCATCTCACCCATTCACCATGTAAATCAATGTATCATCTAACCCATTCACCATGTAAATCAATGTATCATCTAACCCATTCACCGTGTAAATCAATGTATCATCTAACCCATTCACGCCAACCAAGGTGTATCAACTAACCCACTTGGTCAGGTCGGATGATACTGCGGCGGTTTTGAGAACCCACACTTGTAAATATGACATTATTAAAGGGTTAAAGGTTGCACCCCATAGGTAGGCCACAAGCAACATGTAGGTCACCATAGGACTTCAGTTATTTCATTAGTATGTGTTTAGATAAGGCCGTGTTTCCAATAGTTGAATCTGCGTTGTGTCAATCAAATAAGGAGTAGGCCCCATTCCATTCATTTTGCCAGCCTCCCTCTCCAAGCGACGCCATTAAGCGCTAGCCATCACCCTCGCCCTTTAGGGCTAGCGGCGTGTGCAACCTCGCTGGGCTTCCGCCCAAACCAGCAGCCTTCGCTGCCCTTGAGCTTGAGCTCACCCAAACGCCGCCATAAGCCACGAGGTGAGGCCCGAGAAAGGGGGCGGAGCGCCAGGAAGAAGGTGTGGCCACGTCAACCCACCATCAGGGCGTGGCCCGTAAGACCTGACCAGCCAACCAGGGCTGAGGTAACATCGCCTGATAGGCGTGGCTTTTTGGCTGGCGGAGCGATCGCTGCTTGAGTTATAAAAGAGCGAACGCAAAGCCCTTTCAGAGGACTGTGCAGGACTTACCAGAGAGCACATTTGGAGATACCCGGAGAACTCGCGAGTACAAGTACTGGTTGGAAATGCGCATTGAGAAGGACTTATGAGAAGCATTGGTGATGAAAGAGCTTGTTGGAAGCGCACTTGTGAAAGGACTCTTGTTGGAACCTTGTGCTAAAGCAGGACATTGGAGAGAGGGGGCATTTGGCACGAGTGTGCACTTATTACATATGCCGCCAGAACACCAGCCTTCCCCCCCCCCGTTATATAATTATCCGTTCGCATTCCACTACACACGGAGCTGCCTGCCGGGTTTCGTCCGCTGGACCGGAGCCTGGACCGGAGCCGGGATGGAGCCTGGATGCGCTGGTGACCATCAACCATCTACAATCCCCATGTGAGTGTGTATGTGAGACAGGCCCGTTTGTCTGGGGAATAGCGTAAGACTGTTTAAGGCTGCCCTGTGTGCTTCTTCTTCCTCTTTCTATCCTGTACATTTCTTTTGTTTCCTCTTCTCCTTCTTGTAAATTGTTAATAAATTGCTTTGTTCTTCCTATTTTCTTGGTTTCCTCTCCATCCGATCGCATCAGTCTTTTCTCCATTGGGTAAACGTGGCACGATCGGAACCGCCATAATCGGGTCTAGTCATTGTTAATGGCCCGAATCGCGGCTCGCTTCACTCGGCGTGTCCACTAATTCCCTGGTTCTGGCGGGAGTTATTTCCCTGCTTCGTGGTCGGTGTTAGTAATTACGTATTAAGACTAAGTTGATCAATAACCCTACCTAATACCGACCGGAAGGAGCATATAACTTCCAGGACTCGCATCGGCCAGATAAAAGGACAAGGGGATTGACCCCCCCTTGATAAGGGGAGAGCCGACGTTCGAGATCCGCAACAATACGTTTGACAAACAGTTTTTTTTGAGCCACCATTCCAAGTTTGATAATGCAGCGAATCTGGCCTGCTTCACAGATATGTACAAGACCCTGATATTTCTTTTGGACAATTCATGAATCCTGTCGAGCTAACAGTCTTCATTATAGGCCAACATAACTGAAAAGTGTATCAACTAACCTGCCTCTCCCCTCCCATGTATCGCCACCTGGTCGTGGTGGCAGAAGGTATACAATTTTTATTTGGCCAGCCTTGGTATTCCCGTCAACGAAGCAACGGGTGGTATTTGCTAGTTCTTCATATTTTTTGAGTGTAAAGGTTGACCAACCTATTACTCTATTTCCTGTGTGATGGCCATTTGAAGTTTCTTATTATTGACTCTGTTGAGAAATGTGTTTTTTTATTTAATTCATTTATTAAATTAAATGATGCAAATGTTTGCATGATGATACTTCACTACTTTGCGAAAACCCTCATAAAAAATATTTAGGTCTGATTTGATTTACATCATCACGAAATCTCAGAATCAGTGATAAAGGGAAAATTGCAAAATGGAAAAATGCATTACAACAATTAATGTAAACTTTAACTACAATATTCTGTGTGCGATTTACGCTGTCCTTTTAATTAGTTCCATATTGCTTGATTTATTCTCGTTTTTCAAATGAAAAGGACCCCCAGTCGATTTGGCAGTGGCTTTTATATTCTTACATGCTGCCATGGTGTTGCCAAATTCAGTGACATATTTCACTGAGAATTCTACGACTTGGGAGTATTCAAGGCCATCAAGCATCGTCTCATAGCCTGCCTGGGGCCTAACCAAGCTTCTTGTCTATCTCATACAGGACCGTCTGGCATTGGATATTCAAACCGCAGTCATCCTACTGCATTCCCAATCGGATTCTCAACAGCTCGGAACACATCACCGCTATACACCAGAGAGCATTTAACGCACTAAAGTTGGAATTTATAGCTCACAATACACGAACATCTTCCGTGGTGCAGTTGTCCACGAACAGCGAAAAGAAACATATCGCCAACTGATGTTCGAGGGTCAGTGACAGCAATTTGAACAAGAAAACGATATGCTGGACTAAAATAATCTGGCATTCCATTCTCAAGATGAGTGTGGCATGGATTAAGATTGCTCATCAAGTGTTGGGAACCACATTTAGAGGCCATTTTTCCCCGCAGAGCAGGGATTGGCAGCAGGGGCAGAAAGGGCAGAGCCGCAGGGGCAGCAGGGGCAGCAGGGGTTTTTTGGGCACCTTGGT
>NC_136262.1:249302671-249390171 GCF_964187855.1 Myxine glutinosa
TTAACACATTACACATTGTCATTAAAGCAACCGTCCTGGTCAGTTTCTTGCCGACATACACATGCAGCTGTGCAGCCAAGTTTTGCTTTACGGCAGCTACAGCGCATGGTACGGCACCGTGACCTGCAACTGCAAGAAACAAGTTCAAGACACGACTCAGGAATTGGATGGAGTGTCATCAGCACTGGTTGCAAATTGGTAGCGACCCTTTTCCATCCCAACTCCGTGACATTCGGCAGGTTCGGAAGTGGGCAGTGTGCCTCCTTCCATATCAGAGATTGGTAATGCACACGCTGGATGTGGAATTTGAGAGCATCGCTCGTGGGTGGCATCGCTTCTGGTTTGCAGGCCTTCTCAAACATGACCCGACGAAGGCTACCTGTTGTCTCCAGATTGTTCATCCCGTAGATTTTGCAGACAAATATTTCTGTCGATTTTGACACTTCAGGGGTCAAATTCCCTACTCCCAAACCCACAAGAAGGTGGTGATACTCAAGGAAGACTTTCCATGCTGAACGTTTCGTGTGTCCACAGATGTGCGATGTCGTGTCCGATCCCGTAAGAGCGTGAAATGGCAGAAGTGATTGGACTGAATTTGATGGCAAGTTGTGATATAATGGACCTATGGGTATGTACTTTCTCTTCTGGGCAGTACCAGCCATCATCCATAGATTTCTGCAACTGACACGCGGAAAATGTGCCACCAACAACAGCATGACATCAGTGTCTCTCGCACATACAACTACAGTGTCCAGCCGACTATCTATGACATGTAGAATTATGCGTGTGTCCGCTTCTTCGTGTGTTGCTTTTAGTGGAGTGAGGTCAGTATTGCCACGTGATGACCTGATTTCACGCTCATCGTCAAACCCCCCTGCAACCACAATCTCTGTATCACCAGGAGCATGTGCCAGAAGTTCTTCCGAGAGGAAGCGAGCAAGGGCTGCCTTGTTTTCTGGAAGGGCAATGAAGTTTATCCAGGAGTTAGGCAGTGGCACCTCCCGTCCTTCTACAATACGACGTATTGGACGACTTGTCTTTGTTCGTTTGGTTCTTGTTCCTGCTTTGATCGACTCATCTCGGTATCTGTCAAATACAACGTCTATGCGAAGATATTGCATTCCTGACTGGAAGATTGATCTTGTGAAAACGTCTGCCAAGTCTCCAAATGTCTTGGCAGCAACCGGTTTCCCAATGGCCACGACTCGAGCCTGTCCATCTATAACAAGACAAGCTGATTTCCCGTGCAGATCGAGCGTAGCAGGACATGGAACATCTGCTGTCAACATATCAGCCAGCAACGATTTGTTTCCTGTCCTTAAATTGCCATTGAGCTCTGCCAGCGAGACTGGTACTCGAAGAAGTTCGTGGTTCAACACGTTGTCCAAGTTGATCGTGCGGCCAGATGCATATGCCGTTACCAAACGTTGGAGGAAGTTTTGATCAGCTTTCAGAACAGTGCGTTTGTTCTTTTCGGCACTGTGTTGTACTACCTTATAAAGATCGTCGAATGTTGGAGCATTGTTCTTCTTGATGGTGTCATACAATGAGTGCTGAGGCTGAGGCACTATTGTCAGCAGTGTAGAACAGAAAGCGGTCAGGAACTAGATTAGGTGGTATGACGGCACCGGTGTTTGGATTCATAGACTTAATTGTGGACTTGGCTAAGGTTGTGTCCAACTGCAACACTTGATGGTAACTGAGGGTGTGTCCTGCCTTATGGAACATTTCCACCAACTCCTTAGATCGTGTAGTTTGGTGCAGGGTGCTGCCGAGCCCTATATGTTTCGGCGTCAGTTTACTGCCTCCGCTCACTCCATATACCATGTCCTGAGCACTGCTGAGGACTTGTTGTTCTAGTTTCGTATCATCTTCTTTGGCAACGCATGGTTCTATTTCAAGCTGACACGGACCACCATATAAGAGCTTGAGGAACATGTAGACAGTCTCTGGTACGCAACTTAGTGCGTTTCCGATGCTCACTTCAAATCCCACGTGGCCAGGCTTATCAAGCAAATCTCCTCGAAGTTTTAGGGCAACATGCACCAGCGACAGGAAGATGTCCTCTTCAGGCCCGAACCTAGGCATTGTTAGTTGTTCGTCTGCTTCATCCGTCAGTCCAGATACAGCATTGCCGGTATACTTAGATGGTACCAACAACGTTTCTCTCTGAGATGTCCCACCATCAGGTCGAACAAAGAGGATGGTATCACCTACTCGAGATTGCAGTTTTTCCCTGAATGTTGTCCGACGACTTACAAAGGACTTCGGAATAACTGTGTTAGCTTCCTCTGAAAGATTTACATACCGATCCCAGACGTCACTTAGCCTCAGCACATGACCCTTTTGGGCTGCATACATAAGTTCTGAAGAAAGCCATATCAAAGGTAAGTCTTGACTGGTGTGAAAATCTTCTTTGACTTTGGATGTACTTCTTTTGAACGAACTTAAGCAAGGAAGGTGATATTTACCTTCTGCTGCGATGAGGTCACTAACGCCTGCCAAACTGAAGCATAGCTTGTGATGTAATTTAGATGCCTCTAAAATATCTTTGCTGACATTGAATGTCATAACTGAACTTAATCGTTGTTTTGACGTACGATCCTGACAAAACATGCACAGCGTCCAGTCAACTGGCTTGACAGAGCTCCGACGTATGACACGACCTTGGGTAGACCCAACAACTGAGCTGCATGTTGGTACATTTTCTCGGTCCTGATGATGATCTTCCAGTCTTTCTAGGCGAAGAAGTTTATTTTTATCGGTGAATTGGACATAACAGTTTTTGTGCCATACGATTGAGGTGGTATTCGAACCCAACGCCAGATCCAGACGCTCAATTATATTGCGGTTTTTTGGGTCGCGTAATTTCTTTCTGGTTTCGTAAGCCTTAGCGAGTGTGGCTAGACCTTGATTGCTGGCAGATCGCAAATCCCCATCTGTTTGGCATAAAATGCATAAGGCGAAGTCAATCGATGATGGTCGTTTCAGAGTAGCAACAGGATCCATCTTGATTTAGTCTGAAAATAAAAGAAAGAGAGGTTGCATGTCACCGTCCCGGTAAATAAACCGTCCTTAACTAGACATGATAACAACCTTAACTAGAAAATACAGTTGACAGTGATCTGAAAGCAATGTAATGCCAATCAAGGTAAAACGGCAATAAAAGCCAATATGGTGTATGAAACATCTTCCATTGAAAGCCTGCAATTCAGCTTGGTATCCTATCTTTTCGTGGTCAGCACGCTCACATACAGCTAATAAGCATAGATACCAAGTGCTACTATGACATTCCTATTTTTAAAAGAAAATTAGAAATGTCAATATCGCGTATACTTTTTTTGACGGCCATTTTGTTTTTTGGCTGATTTAAGCCCTAAATATGTAATATTCAGCTTGGTATTATTTTTTATCGTGATCAGCACCCTCATATACAGCTAATAAGCATGGATACCAAGTATTACTACGACATTCCACTTTTCTGAAGAAAAAAAACAAATATCGCATAAACTTTTTTGGCGGCCATTTTGTTTTTTGCTGATTTAGGCCCTAAATATGCACATTTCAGCTTGGTATCCGTTTTTTTCGTGATCAGCACCCTCATATCCACCTAAAACGCCCGGATACCAACTTTTACTCAGAAATGCCTCTGCCAAAAAAAAAATCAGAAATTTAGCCTAGTCTAATAGCAACAGTAGAGATAAGGGGGAAACACTAAGCATGGTTGAAGGACAAAATAGAGGAAGACTTTTTTTTTATGGTCTAGTCCGTAGAGCAAAGCCATCTAGATCAGTGTTTGTCTGTATGTATGTAAGAATGTATATCTCTCACAAACATGCACCAATCAGAGCTGAGGATCTGGTCACATGACAGTGCTGTGGGTGGTTCATGTGCAGCCACCTGGCTGCTGGTTGCATCATTTTTGTGGGCACATCTGTCACTGATGCAATGCCTCTCTATAACCAGTTATCTGGTACTCATTTTGCCGACCTCGGAAGGATGACAGGCTCAGTCAACCCCACCTGGCGTTAATTCAACGAAATTCGAATTCAGGACCTTAGGATCCCAAGCCCGCCGCCCTAACCATTAGGCCAACACCAGGTATATGACAGGGCTGATGTAATGTGATTACCTCCACCACCAAAAGTGAATGCAGGTTATGTTTTCACCCCTGTCTGTTTATGTCTGTGATGTCATAACGCCGTACGACGACTGACTCCACACACCGCCGTTTTGATTTATATGCTGTTCAGGCCGAACATATCGTCAAACCTGTCATATATCACAATCGCCATGCTCTACCTTAACGTTTTTCATTCAGTGTTAAACACAAACAAACCGATTGTTAAAATGACCATCAAATATCGAAAGCATAAGTGTTACGTGTCTTCCAACGACACAGTATGTAAAGGCCTTAGGCTTCATGCCTTCATAGTTCATGCTCACCTTCAGGTCGCTTCGGACAAATTAGCCCAAGTTTCTTAATACAGTAGTATCGTTTTTGTAATAATAATAACATTAATAATAAATATTAATATTGCAAATATAATCGTAACACTGCAATCTCTTTGTCGTGACTGCAAAGTTACTGGCATGAAGCGGTGTATGATTGGTTCATTGTTGGCTCGAAACATGTAGAATAAACCAGTGTCTCAATTCAATCTCTTCACTTCCATGGTGACAAACAGCTTAGAGACTTACAGTGCTTCAAAAAAATTAATACTTTCATTATTTGCTAACTGGTATCCCCACTCAGGTCATACTATCCTCTTAAACTAAAGTATCAAACATGCCCGGCTACGCCGCTGTTAGACTTTCAGTCTTGTTTATAGTACACGATCTAAGCTCGTGGAAGAGCTAGGACACAGAACAGATCAGGACACAACATAACAAAGGGAACAGCAAGAGCAAGGGAAACACCGATAGGAGGACAGAGGGAGAAGGTAGAAGGAGACTGACAAACAAGAGATGCAGGTAACGATGAGGGTTAGGGGAGGGACTGGGACTTGGACAAATAATGGCTTTGGGGAAGAATGAGGGGTAGGAGAGGATGCCTGGGGTGGGCAATATGGATACTGAAGAAGGCAGTAACTTTACCAAAGAAAGATCTTGCTAAGTATAACTATCCATTGGTGTTGAGAGGATACAAACAATACCATATCATTTTAGTAAATTGTATAAAAGTTAGAATCCCATTAGAAGATCGTTTAGGATTGTTTACATAACTTATAAGACCTGCCAGGCAAACAAAGAAGAGAGCTGTCTTTTCAACAATGACATCTTACAAGTGGGTATTGTGTTGACGGTAATAGACAAGAAAATCAATGATACATTAATTTGAAGATCTGATGATTGCATATGATTGGACACCTGGATTAACCGACGGCAGAGCAAACAGACCCTGCGGATGTGCTCAGAGTGAGAACAACAATGGATTTGTGACACTTGAATAATGTTGATGTTTCATTACAGATAAACGAATGCTCAACATTTCAAAATAAAACTGCATGATTGATTAATATGAAAGCTTCAAAGATAGTAATAAAATTACATGTTTAAGTCAAGGTAATATATATATATATAATCGTTAGATTAAATAAGACGCGGACGTAGCTTCAGGACGTCGATCTTTAATTGTCGACAAGCTTTCGACCAACAAAGGTCTTCTCTGAGTCTACAAAAACAGCAGGCATGTATATCAGTCAAGTATGTATGGTGATATGTGTGTGAGATGTGTGATGTGTGTAGAAAATGCATACAGAAGGAAGAGCCACGCCAAATTTCACTCACCAGCCCCAAGTTCAACGGAAGTGACCGTTTGCGTTACAGTTAGGGTGCACGTGCATATACAAATATAGAGATATACATACATAAACACACAAGCATATATTCATATCCCATTTATATTCATATAATATATTTATATATTTATATAAATGACATATAAAGGTAGAATGAATGAATGAATGAATGATGAATGAATGAATGAATGAATGGGTTACGGTTAACAATTTGATTGGGTTGATGTGGGAACATGCTTTAGTCATCAAAATTTATGCCATGAGGGACTTTTGTCCGAAGTTTGTGTATCCAAAAGGACTCACGTTTCAGAATCGTGGTGTGTGATCGATTTGTGATTGATTCAATGGCAGAGATCTGAATGTCATTTATAGAGTGATCCGGTTGATTAAAGTGTATCGTGTAAGGTAGAGATTTGCCCTGACTGGTGTGGAAGTTATTGATTTCTGACCGGGTGTTATTAAATCGTGTGTAGAGTGTATTTTCAGTTTTTCCAACATATTGTTTGGTGCACTTTTGGCAAGTGATTAGGTATATGACCCATGTAGATTTGCAGTTCATATAGGAGGTGATGGGGAATTTTTGTCCAGTGCTAGAACTACAGAATTTGTTTCCTTCTAGTAAATGCTTGTGAATAATGCATTTGTTTGCTGTGCATTTATAGAAGCCAGGGATCCTAGTTTCTTTGTTGTGGGGCTGTGGGTGCTTTGCTTTTACCAAGAGGTCCCTGAGTGTCCGACCACGTCGAAATGATGTTAGTGAAGGTTGAGGAAATGTGGTGCCGAGTGTTTCTGATTGATGGAGGAGAGGAAGGGCCTTATTTCCGGACGACCCTTCCTATCGGGCTGCCCGTTCCGCCTAGTGGAGCACGGACGCGGCCGTTCCAAACGCGGCCCAACGTGGATCACGTACGGCGGTCCGTTCGAACCCGCCGTGGTTCGGATCCCCGCTGGTCCTCGCGGCACGCGAAGCTGCCCGACGCGCACCGAGGGCCCGATTCGGCTAAATGTCGTTCTAACCGCTAACCCGGTTACCGTCGATGCCTCACCTGCATGCTTACACGCAGCAGCCCGTTCCTTGCTCATACATCCAGCTGTTCCCATGCTCCTCGTCATTGCACCTTCTCTTACACACCCAGGTACACTCATTCCGCTCACAGACTTGGTCACACACCTGACCACCGAACACCTTGGCACACATTCGTCGCTCGCACACCTCACCAACACACCTCTTCGCGCCCCCTCCTCGGTCACCTCCTCTGTGACAATCACAGGTGTGTTCTCACTCGCACACCCAACCACGTGCCTCACTACCAATTCCAGCGTGCATTCCCACACACGCTCTACCATTCCAGGTGTGCTTCCTTTCTCACCTGTCACAACCAACTCACGCTCCGTGTCACTCTTACTACTCTCACCACCACTCTTGACAGCGCACTCACCCTTACTCTCGACAGCGCACTCTTTCCTCATGCACCTGTCCATTACACACCTTTCTCGCGCATCCTCTTGTGCACACTCTCCCGTTACTTCCGCCGTAACACTCACCACAGGCGTACACTTTCTCATTACATCCTCTGTAACACTCACCACAGGTGTGCATTCTCCCTTACTTTTGACAGCGCACTCTTTCCTCATGCACCCGTCCGTTACACACCTTTCTCGCGCATCCTCTTGCGCACACTCTCTCGTTACTTCCTCCGTAACACTCACCACACCGCGCTTCCATGTGCTCCCTCGCACACGTGCTACGACCGACTCACTCTCGACAGCGCACTCTTTCCTCGGCGCGCACTTTTTCCTCACACACCCCAGAGTCGGACATTCTCGCACACCTCCTCCTTCGCACACCGTACCTGTCGCACACTTCACCAACGGCCTTTCACGAACACCCGGATCCAAATCAATCCCCAAGCCGACTGAAGCTTTCCTCACATCATATACATTGCCGAATATTTCGCCACTCACCTTGGCACCTCGTCTCCGCACCTCCTTCACCACCTGCAAACTCTTTATTTGGTTAGTGAGCACACCATTATGAGTTGAGCCCCGACCTTGCACATATTCCATCACCTCCTACTGTATTTCTCTCTTAGTTTCTGTCCGTCTCTTCTTAATTTGACTTGACTTAATAACGACTTCTATAAGGTTGGTTTTCTAAGGCTTATATCAAAATATTAACTTATATCAAATAAATCTTTTAAGGTGAAAGCGCGATGACGTCACCACGTCACGCGGCACGAATGCGCGCCTGTGTCGTTGGAGGTATTGACTTCTATAGGGTTGGTTTTCTAAGGCTTATATCAAAATATTAACTTATATCAAATAAGTCTTTTAAGGTGAAAGCGCGATGACGTCACGCGGCCTTGCCTAGATGTAGGCCACACCTCATTTTGTCGAATAAAGTGGTATTCGGGTGGTTCCGGTATTTGGGACCGCAGGGACGGAAAGTGCAGGTACGGGGTGCCAGTCACTCCCCAGCCGGCCCGCTCTGAAGGTTCGGATCGGGACACCGGGATTCATTCCGGTCGCCCGGTCGGCCCGGAGGTGGGGGTGCGAGGCCTGTCACGGAACGTCAAAACAAACGGCCTGCCGGGGCCGCCCAAAAGTCGGGCGTGAGGGGCGCGTCCACTAATGGAACGCCTCTCGCTTCCCAGATCGAGGGCCACGTGGTCAGGAGAACCTCGTCCCTTCTGGTTGCCCTGCCGTCCCACCGTGAGCGCTGGCAGGGTGTACTTCAAACTAAGCTTAAGTGTCAAGTGTTAAGTTCCTCCTTGCCCTCGCAAGGGAAAGGCTAGGGTCAAGCTCTTCCAAATTTCCAAACACTAGAAATCGGACGTCTCAAATTAATTAATTAATTTGTTAATACATCTCAGTCGCCCGCGACCTCTCTAGCGCGGGCGTCGAACCAGTTCATTTCCGGGCGACCGGGCCGAATATCGGCCCGACCGTGGCCGAAGCCGTCGATTCCGCCGTAGCACGCTAACACGTAGGCTCGCGCGTCCCTGGTCCGCCGGGGCTCCGCGGGTGTCCTACCGTGCCTGGTGCCGCTATTCTCTCAAACTTCCGGGAGTAGGTGCCAGTGCCCGGGGACGGACTTCGCTGTCTAAACATGGTAGCGCTAGGCCAGTGGGACCGCCGGGACCCACGTGCACTCACAAGTTGTTCTGCGTGTGGGCGGCAGTATCAGACCGGGGCGCCCAAACGCTCCCCGGCTAAAGTTCATCCTGGAAGCGCCCACATTGTGCGGACAAACCCCACCAAGTCGAGGGCCACGTGGTCAGGAGAACCTCGTCCCTTCTGGTCACACTGTGCCTATCGGCCGGCCTCGAAGACCGAAATTGTGACTATGTCATCCGTCTCTTCTTAATCTCCCCCCCCCCCTTCCCATGCCTCCTCCCCCCAAGCCCTCTCCCTTCCACACATCTCCCTGCTCTCAAATGTTGTGTTTGTGTGCTTCCCCTTCTCTCCCTATCTTGTTTTCCACTCCCTCTTTTTATATATTTTGTTTGTCTGGTTGATTTGTTTGTGAAGTAAATGTTAGCTCTTTCACGAGCCTCGATTCAGTATACCAAAAAAAAAAAAAAAAAAAAATTCACCCACCTCTTCTGCCACTTCATCTAATTTTTGCTTCACCTCTTTTATTTCCCGGTGCGTCTCCTCAATTTCGTCCTCTAAGGCTACCTTGACCGTTTCTATGTGCGTCCTCACCTGCCGGTCCTTCGTCTCCATTACCTCTGTCACCTCATCCAACCTCATTGTCAGTCCCTCACGTACCATCTGACATTGCCTCTGTGTCGCTATCAAGTCATTTTTTATGTCGTTTTGTGTCGCTTTTAACACTCCTAGTACCGCAGTGTTCCTTTGAACCTGCTCCGTTAGTTCTTTTTGTCCCTCCGTCAGCTGTTCCACCTCCTCCGTCAGATCTTCTATGCCCCCTTGTAACTTTGCCGTCCCATTTCTCACCTTTCTCCATACGCTTTTCACCTCGCTTTACCTCCTCGCGTACCCCCGAGACCTCCTCACTTACACCTCGTCGTATCTCCTCTTTCATCTCCTCCCTCTCTTTTGTAGATGCCACCCTCATCTGTCCCAATTCATCCCTCTGAGCATCCAATTTGGTTTCTACCCCGATTTTCACCTCCTCTATCTGCTCTCCCATTTGTTTAATTTCTCGGGCGGATTGCTCCCCTATCTCCCGCAATTTGTCTTCCATCCTATTTTCTAACCCCATTAACCCGTTTTTCACCCCCTCTATCTGATTCTCCTGGGCAGCCATTCTATTTTCCACCCCCGTTAACCCATTCTTTACCTCTTTTATCCCGTTGTCTAACCCCTCAAATATCTTGTCTAATCCCTCACCGGTACCCCTCGCTTCGTCCCTCATTACCCCCAATTTTTCACCCTGAGCATCCATCCGGTTCCCCATTTCGCCCCCCAATCGCTCACTATCAGCCCTCACTTCGTCCCTCATTCGCTCACTATCAGCCCTCAATCCCACAATTTGGTTTCCCAACCGCTCACCAATTTCTCTTCGCTCTCGGGTGGACTTATCATTTTGGGCATCCATTTTTGCCATCATTTGAATCATAAAGACTCGCATGTACTCTGGCATTTCTGGCTCGGCTGCCGTGACCACGTGCGCAGCACAATTTGGTGCTACTACGGTCACGGGCGCTGCTAGATTTGGTGCCACTGTAACCGCTTGCGCAAAGGCGCCATTTTGCGTGCCTGAAACCTCGTGCGCGAGAGCGCCATTTTGTGCACCTGATACCCCCTCAACCACATCCTCCATATACATTTCCCCGAGGTCCTGGGTCGATTCCACCCCGCTTATCTCTCCCACCGGCATCCCGTCGCCTTGACCAGCCATGGCGCAATTTCAAAATCCGGGTTTTGCTTTACAACACAAATTTTCAGCAGCTCGTAATTTTGAGCTCGTTAAGCGCGCTTCGGGCCTCATATCTCACTCCCCGACACCAATTTGTTACTGTAATAACACAATTGGTGTCCAAAATTTGGGCTAAATAAATTTAGTCCCAGGTTCGAATCCCAACTCCTGACACCAATTTGTTACGGTCCGCGGATTAGATGTTATTTTTACCGAGCGGTGGTGTAACCGCGGCCGAACAGTTATTCCCCGACTAAAACCCAATTCACCCTGAACGTTGGCCGTATCGCCCCACAGCTACTCAATCGGGAAAACTCTAAAGCGACCGAATGCAAAGAGGAAGAAGACGTACAGAAGAGTAACGGGATTTATTACTATTTACACACACAAGCAAAAAGGAGCAGTCACGATTATTTACAGGGACATGAGATGCAGGTGACACAGTGAATTCCTTATACAAGCTTAATTACCTACCCAGGACAGAACAAACAAAGACGCTGACTCACACGGGGAATTGCAGAGTGGATTGGCTGGAAGGAGGTGTGTGGCTGGAGGGGGAGGACGGCACGGAGCTGGCTGGAGCTTGATCCCGCACGGGACGTCGGGCTGGACCTCGACGGCCGCTGATGCCACCGGGCCTGTCGTGTGCGCGGGATCACGGGTCGGAGCTGCTTGGTGGAGCCGACGCGCTGGTGGGGGGTCTGGCGTGACGGGTTCTCTCCTCTCTCTTTCTTGGTCCAACCACTCTTTCTCCACCGACAACTTAACGCAACCACTCAACGCAACCACTGACCACCCCTGACGACCAACTCAGCTCTTGTCATGGACCTCTCTACGCGCTCTTGCTCTGACGACCCAGCTCTTTTCTTTGTACTCGTCTCTCCTCTGTAAAAGCTCATCTGCTTGTCTCCTCCCTTGGACTCCTCTTCTTGGGGAACGCCCCGCAGCGGGTTATATAGGCCCCGCCCCTCAACCTTTGCAAACCTCCCCCAAACGCTCTTCCTCCGCCCTCTCAAACCAAACCCCTCGTGCTCGGTTGGTTGTTCGGGGCTGGCTCACTCCTCCCCTCTATGACGAGGTGGAGACACGCCCTTCTTCTCCGACCCTGCCTCGTGGTAAATGGCGGCAATTGGAGGGGATGTAATTGGCGATGGCAATTGAGGCCTGGCAATGACGAAAGGGGCAATGGAAGTTTTGGGAATGGGAATGAAGGGAATCTACTCTTATTTCACTCGGTGCAATGGAGTATTTAAGTTAATGGGAGACACAGCCTTACCCTAAGACACATAATAAGATATAAGCTATCGAACAGGGGTATTCTATGATTGGCTGACGTGTATGCTTTATGGACTAATTACCGAGACGCCCTTTTTACCTTTATACAACTCTGGAGGCAAGAGGGGCCATATCCAACCAATGGTACACAGCAGTTTACCACAATCCAATACACACAATCAAAAAAATGCCATCCTCATATCCGCAACAATATATATATATATATATATATAGTATATATATATATATATATATATATATATATATATATATATATATATATATATATATATATATATATATATATATATATATATATACACATACACACAGACTTGGCATTTAATATGGAATATTTTTTTTGTGGGGGTGAACTTACTTTTCAAGATCTCTTAGAACCAAAAGTTCATTGGAAGTATGTTGAAATTATTCTAGATTTTGTTAATGTGACCTTTAAAAGAAACAAAAACCACATTTGACATTTCGAAACAAATAAATTGATCCTTGAAAGTGATGTAAACTGATATCGAACTCAATTCATGGACAGTACTGTGTTAAACTTCTGTCCGTTTTCCAGAAGTATCTCTTTATTTTGCACATTAGCCAAATTTTTTTTTAACAAAAACAAAAGTTAAATTACGATTGGGATTACGGACAGTAAAATTACAGTTCAGTACTTCGTGTAACCCCCACGAGCATTCAGGAGAGCACGTATACGTTGACGCATGCTGTTCACGAGATTTGCCAAGGTTTGGACAGGAATCGCTTGCCATGCAGTGACAATAGCCTGCTGCAATTCACGCACAGAGGATGGCTGCTGGTCCAAGTGGTCGATTTGACGCGTTAATTCTGCCCACAAGTTCTCTATCGGATTCATATCCGGGGACATGGCAGGCCACTCCATATGCTCAACACCACGGTCAGCAAGAAAGTGTTGGATCACGCGAGCACGATGAGGCCGTGCATTGTCATCTTGGAAGACAAACTTTCCTCGAAAGGCTGCACGAGCAAATGAAAGCAATGTTTTTCCAGAATGGCCCTGTACTTGAACTGGTTCAGGCTTCCATTCAGAACAACCAGGTCAGTTTTGCCCCCTGCATGAAAAGCAGCCCAAACGGTCACCCCACCACCTCCAGCTTGGACTCTTGGCACTATACAATCTTTGTTGTAGGCTTCATGCACTTGTCTGCGCACTCGGATGCGGCCATCTTGACGATAGACCAGAAATCTAGACTCGTCACTGAAGATCACGTGATTCCAGTGTCCTGGCTGCCATTGACGGTGCTCTCTGGCCCACTGCAATCGGTGCTGGCGGTGTTGTCTGGTCAGGCGTGGCTTTCTCAGGGGATGCCTGGCACGATAGCCTGCTTGAACCAGTCGTTGGTTGACTTGCCTTCTGGATACAGGCACATTTGTCAGTTGCTGCCACTCAGCCCTAAGCCGATTAGCTGACTTGGTACGGCCATTGCGGACTAACCGGTGCAGCTGGCGATCATCCCTCCTTGTGGTTCTGCGGGGACATCCTGGCCTCGGTATTGGGGTAGGGACACCCCTCTGAGCATTTCGTTTCAGGATCTTTGACACCTGACCTTGAGTGATGCCATACTGCCGAGCAATAGCACGTTGTTTCATGCCGTAATTTCGTAAAGCCACCACTCCAAGACAAACAGCATTGTCGAGTTGACGGACCATCTCCAGAGGAAGCGGCAATAACTTTTGGAGACGTGCAGCAGTTGTTTTCCACTAATACAGAACGCAACAACCCTTGTATACCGGACTGTGAAGCCAATCATCAAATGCACCTGTCCGTACATTTTGCCACGCCACCTGTGATATAATCCTGTTGTTGACTTCTTGCTGCGACAGACAATCAGTGACATGGTTCTTTTAACAAATAAATCACCAAAGTGTAAAAGAAACTCACCAGATTGATATACTGAGTTAAGAAAGTAAACCCAAGTCAAGAAAAAAAAAATTCCATATTAAATGCCAAGTCTGTATATTGCTACGGTTTTGAGATTGGCACATTTCAGTCATTAAAGGTTAAAGGGTTGCCCCCCATAGTTAGTCACACGAGCAACATAGGCCCATTTGTAGTATAGTTATGTCTTAGTATGTGTACGAATAGGTCATTTCCCCTCTTAGTGCCTGCGTTGTGTAAAGACAAGAAAATAGGCTTTACTTGCCACCGATTTCCCAGCCACCCTAGCCTCGATCCAGTTTGTTAAGCATTGGCTGCCCACTAGTCGAGTAACACGAGGTGGGCCTAAAAAGGGTGGGGCCGGCGTTGAGGTCGGGGAGCGGCAGCGGGAAACGGAAAGAGCCACCAGCCAATCAGGGCTCTAGCGGCATGGCGTGAGAGGGCGTGGTGAGGCGTGTCTGGTAAGTTCGAGAAGGTTCGCGGGGCGGGCCTATATAAGTCGCTGCGCAAAGCCCTTGAACAGGACTTCACTTGTATCACTAGAGCGGGAGGACTTGAGGGGGTTTGCTCGTTGTGAAAGGACTCACACGCCAGGACTTACAGAGAGGGAGCTTGAGAGAAAGGACTTATCAGCAGGACTTTGATGCAAGAGGATCAGATGGACTTGTTCAGTGAAGACACCATTGTGAACTATAACCTCGCAGTATAACGTGCGCGCCCAGGGGAAGAAGGAGAAGCGTTGGCGGTTCACGTACGTGGGCGCAGCCAGACGCGCCGGTAATGCTTGTTGCGCTTTTCACCCACGCAAGTAAGCGCGGTCATAGCCGCAAGTGAATAACCGCCAGCCGCGTCAAAGTCCGCTCCTTACCAATTCGCCCAGTGATAACTCGCTCCGTCCAGACAACACGCGGAGAGCTCCTGCCTTCACCTACTCCAAAGGACGTGCCAGAAACCGGAGAGAACTGCATGAGAGCCATCCCTGGGCGAGCTGGTGAACATCGTCCTGCCATCTGCAAGCCCCGTGTGAGTGTGTGTGTGTGAGACGGGCCTGTGTCCTTGGGATTAAGTATAAGACTGTTTTAAGGATTGCTCTGTGTCTCTGCTCTTGAACCATTGTACATTGTAAATAATAATAATTAAACCTGTTATCCCTTTGCTTCCCAATTCGATCGCCTTTGTGATTTCTCCATTGACTAAGCGTGGTACGAATAAGAACCGCTTGAATCGGGGTCGAGTAAGTGATAACGGCACGGATCGCGTGTATGCAACCGCTCGGCGTATCAACACACGTGGTTCGTGCGGGGGCTTATCTCCTCGCTTCAGGGCAGCGCGAGTATTTCGGTAATAGCGAATTTGGTCCTAATACCCTGTTTCGCGCTGTCCGGAAGGGACGTCATAGGTCCCGGGTCGCGCTGGTCAGTCAAAGACAAGGGGACTAGTCCCCCCTTGGTAAGGGGAGAAGGCCGGTGGCGGATCCACAACAATATATATATTATATATGTTATATATATATTGTTGGGGATATGGGAATTGCGTGGGTAATCTGATGTAAATTTTCCCCTTTTTGTATGCTGTAAATCTTGTAAATATCACCCTCCAATAGTATAAAGATCAAAAGTCGCCCGTAGTTAATTCATCGCATACACGTAGCCAATCTTAAATTCCCCTCGTAGTTATGTCCTTAATACATGTTAGTATAAGGCTCTGTGGCCCACCAGTTCATTACGTTGCATCAATTAAATAAGACAGGTCCCTCCAACGCCCCATGGCATCTTCCAAGTGCCAGGTTTAGCCACTTTGCTGCATTTCATCTCCCATCCACTTTGCTGCATTTTGACTCCTTTAGCCACTTTGCTGCATTTCATCTGCTGTCCACTTTGCTGCATTTGACTCCATTACGCACGAGGTAACCTCGGAGAAGAAAGGTGTGTCCCCACCTCGTCATAGAGGGGAGGAGTGAGTCAGCCCCACTCAACCAACCAAGATAAAGGGGTTGGACTTGGAGAGGGTGTGGAGAGAAACATCGAGTAGGTTCGCGAAGGTTCAAGGGCGTGGCATATATAACCCGCACGACGACGACACACCAGAGACGCGCAAGGAGAGAGAAATACGTGCGACGATCGCGCAGGCAGGAGATCGGAGAGAAAGATGCGTCAGACGATTTGGAAAGAAGGGGAGGACCAAAAGAGCCCGAGGCGTGCAGCGACAACCAGCCCCTGCCGCGTGCAACGAGATACGTTTGCCGACGTCGCCCTGCTCGCTCCCAGCCTGACAAGGACCGGCTTGCTGTGTGCCCTGCCAAGCCTTCCAGCTTGTGTTTCGACCTTCTCCCTCCAGCAAAAACCAACCTGCAATTTCCCCATTCGTGTACGTGAGTTTGTTCTGTGTGTCTTGTCCCTGGGTTAATTAAGACTGTTAATAGGTAAGCTAACAATTTCACTGTGTCACCTGCTTTTTCCATTTCCCTGTATATAACCTTGACTGCTCCTTTTGCTTTAGTGTGTGTAAATAATAAAGCCTGTTATTCCTCTGTACGTCTTCTTCCTCCTCTTCACATTCGGTCGCTTTAGAGGTTTCCATATTGAATATCTGTGGCGCGATTTTGGCCAACGTTCAGGAATCGGGTTAGTCGGGGTAACTGTTCGGGTGCGGCGGCCATCCGCTCGGCCAATTAACATCCTAGCCGCGTCCGTAACAATATATATATTGAAGGTTTTTTTTCATTATTGCTCACGGCCTAGCTTGGTGTTAACATCACAGTGTACATATCTCGTAACGAACGATGCAACAAATCCCATGTGCCATGCTAATTTGTACATGTGGAAGTACATTCGTGTTTTAAGTAAATTTTTCCTGAATGTAATTGTTTCGATACGCTCCTGTAAGATCGGCCTTAGACATTCGATGCGGATGATTGTTTAAAAAAGGAAAAGCAATGTTGTTGTAACATGGTGGGATAGCTGTAATGTTGTGCTTGCTTTTTAACATGTCGAGTCCATTCTCGGGGGAATATGGTACGAGTACAAGCTGCCATGTTGGTGCTGCACAAGGCAAGACGCAGCTTTGGGGAGTTGCCCTTTTCAGGAGGATGGTAAGCTGCCAGAGCTGCAGATGTTCCATCTGCTACCATACACGCATTAAAGATGCTGTGGAATATTTTACAACACTGACTTTTAACTGGTACCTTGGCCCAAAAAAATCTCATCCATAAATATTCTGTGACATTCAATCTATGTTCGATGTAGTAAAAGCCATGCTAAATCAAGGTTAAATGGCGCAGAGTGACATCATTTAATGCTGTCCTGATTCCTCCAAAGGAAAATAATAGTTCTGAAGTTAAATCGGACTCTGTTCAAAATAAAACCCTCAAAGACTTGTGGATGATGTAGTTGGCATCTAAAATTGGAAATACAGCTAAACCGTAAAATTGGAAGTGCATAGTGTTAAAACTACCTGTACAAATTTTCAGGCTCAAATTCCGTATAATTATTCTCCTTTTATATTCACAAGGTCGATGCTCATGGAACGGTGAGGTGGCCAAGAGGTGGAAGGAGGGGGGAGGGGAGGGAGAAGGGAGGGGAGTGTTATGGATTCACAATGGGAAAAATAAATAAGGGAAATAATGAGCAGGAAATGAGGAGATAAGGGAGAGGATTAAACATTGTAACCTGAAAGTAAGCGGGTCGGGTTAGCAAGGGTTAATGGGAGTAATAAAGGTTGTGAGTAAGGATGGGAGATGACGTGGGATGGCGGTGCACTGGCTGCTTGAAGCCCTGAGGGGAAGAGTGGGATAAAACATCCTCAGGAAGGCTGTTTTTCTTTCCAGTGTCGGCACCCACACCAACCCTAGCTATATTTTAATGACTTCAATATGTTAGCAACTACTGTAATACCAGTTACCCTTGAAGGATAAATGTCAATGAATTCATCCTGAACTTGATGATTCACTTCCAAAGAGGTTGAAATGTTTATCTAAATTGTGTAATATATATAATTATATATATATATATATATATATATATATATATATATATATATATATATATATATATATATGTATATATATATATATATGTATATATATATTGTGAGAAACCACCGGTGAAACCACCTGTTCTCACCCAGATTTGGTGCCCCGCCCACCGCGTGACGTGGCCTCCTTGGGAGCCTCACGCGATCGGGAGGCGATTCGGCACGTGATTGGTGGAGAGTCCAGAGAGCGCGGTCGCCATCTTATGCAACGGACGCGACTCTCGAAGGCTCCGAGTGGGAAATAGATAAAGGGATTTCCCTTAATCTTCACGACAGCCGCGTTGGGCTGATCGTTTACCGTTCTGTATTTTACGAGTGAGTAACTCCGGAAGAGAACGAGTGATTCCCGGATCTCGTGGATTGGAACCGTGAGTCAGATATTGCCTGCGTCGTGTTGGAGCTGCTGGCCGACCGTTCCTGCAGGCCTTGTGCGGTGTATTCCACTCTGTTACCCTCCGAGTCCCGGAGATCGTCGATTGGAACCGCGAGTGATCTTGCCTGCGTCCTGTTTGGAGCTTCTGGGGCCGACCGTTCCTGCAGGCTTTGTGCAGTGTATTCCATTCTGTTACCATTTATGGTTTTTGTGATCGAGCCAATAAAGCATCGTGCCTTACCCCTAGAAGGCCGATTAAAACACAAGTGTGTTTATTGAGTTCTCTCTGTCCACTCCGTGGACTACTTGAAGCCCGGACATTAACGTCCGTATTCCGTGCTGGGAACCATTTCACAGCCGGGATCGCGACAAATGGGTTGCTCGTCCTAGGATCATTCAAGTAAGAGACATTCGAATTGAGACGGGAATTCTGCATCTGCATCTTCTTTGCATCTGCTCACCAGCGGACGCCGTCTTGGAGGAGCCTTCTCACCAGCGGACGCCGTCTTGGAGGAGCCTTCTCGCCAGCGGGCGCCGTCTTGGAGGAGCCTTCTCGCCGTGGGACGCTGTCTTGGGTGGTGCTTCACTGCCGAATAAGTGAGCCTCGGATCCCTCCAAACAACCGACAAAAAAAAAAAAAACGTGAGTATTTGTACGTGGTATTTTTCTCATTGGCAATTTGATGTGCGGGTGATATTGTGTAGTTCGTGTCGTATTTCCCCAACAGAGCGTTGTGTTTGAGCGTTGTGTTTTGTGCCTTGTCTTATGATAACTCGTAGCCAAGCTATGTCGACCAGAGAAGTGAGAGTTCAACCTGATCAGGTTGACAGTCGCGTGGGTGGCGATGCGAGCGACGCAATCAGCCTTGACCCAGTCACTAAACCCGATATGTTAGGAAGCGATTCCATCATGACTAAATGCATGCGTTCGCCCTTCTGGACCGGGCTGACTCCGGTTCAATAACTTGACATGTATAACAGGGAGAATGACAGGGCAGAGGCAGAGCGTGCGGCAGCAGAGAGAGAGCGTGAGAGAGAGAGAGAGAGCGTGCGGCAGCAGCAGAGGCAGAGCGTGCTGCGGCAGCAGAGAGAGAGCATGCGGCAGCAGAGAGAGAGCGTGAGAGAGAGAGAGAGAGCGTGCTGCGGCAGCAGAGAGAGAGCATGCAGCAGCAGAGAGAGAGCGTGAGAGAGAGAGAGAGAGCGTGCGGCAGCAGCAGAGGCAGCAGCAGAAGCTGAACACGTCAGAGAGCATGAGTTGCGAATGTTGACTGAACGACCGCGGGCAGAGGGGTCTGCTGCAAGAGTCCCGGAAACTGTTCATGTTCGTTTGCCGGACTGGACGGGAGACACGAAGCCAGAAGCGTATCTGGAGATGGCGGAGAAGTTGTTGGCTGCCGGTGGCATTGATGAGAGCTTGTGGGTCGGCCATCTTGTGAGCCATCTATCTGAGAAGGCGAGGGAGGTATATGCGAGGATGGCAACCGAGGACGCAAACAAATACAGGGCATTGAAGGCCGAGATTTTGAACGCCTATGCGGTGTCCGCATGTATTTATAGGAGAAATTTTTTCAGCTGGACTCGTGAGTCCAGTCAAACCTATGAGGAACATTCGCGGGTCTTGTTGGAACAGCTGCAGAGATGGTTCAAGGGGAGCAAGGTTGAGTTACCTCAAGCGGTTGCGGAACTCCTGGTGCGTTACCGTATCGATCAACAGCTTCCGCCTGACTTAGCATTGTTTCTTGTCGACAAAGACACTGTTTCCTTGGCAGACTGCGTCAACCTTATTGATAAACATGTTTTGGCGTGCAAAATGCTGCAAGTCACGCAGTCGCGTCGTAAGACGGAGGAGTCTGCGATCAAGACCGCCCCCCGTCTGCCCGGCGGCTGGATCGAGGGGAGGGGTTCTCCGATGCCCTCCACTGGTGGCGGTCGCGAGCCGCAGACCAGGGCAGGGCCCTGGTGCGATTTCTGCAAACGCGTGGGGCACGGTGAAAACCGCTGCTTCTCTAATCCCACTAGTCCGGCCTACCGAGGCAACCCTCCTGTTAAGTCGGAGGGAGATCAGTGGAGCTCATCCGCCGGGCCCTCGCACACGACGGTGGCATCGGTGACCGAGGTCACTGCCACCGAGGCTAATTCCATTCATCCACTGTACCAGGATTATTCAGGGACAGCCTTAGTGGGTGGCCCTGATTCGATGCTGAAGTTTGAGGCCCAATACCTTCGGGATACTGGGGCGACACGGTGTGTTCTCCGGGCGGGGGTAGTTCCGGCCTCTCAGATGCGTTATACCGGCGAGTATACCCTCCTTCGGGGCATTGACCGGGTTCTTGGCCGGTATCCCCTTGCCCTTCTCGAGGTCCGGAGTGACATTTTTAAGGGTCCAGTGACCTGTGTGGTGGTACCCTACTACCCGATACCCGGGGTCTCCTTGCTGATTGGCAATGATGCCATGGCCAGGGAGGAGTCATTGACTCTGACCTGTGGGGGGGGTCACTAGATCCCAGAGTAAACAGGCGGAGAGAGTGGCGGAGTCAGACATATCTTCACTCTGGCCCGAGGAGCCTAGCGCCTCGACTCCAGTTCCCGACGGTGACGTTGCGTCAGCTGAAGTCCACCCGAGCCTCCCGTCAAGCCACCCTCAGGTGCCGTGCTCCTCAGGGACCGCTCCCGCCATGTCGCGATTCAGCAGGAACGCTAATGCTAAGGTATATGTGGGAAACCTGGGCAATGGAGCAGCGAAAGCCGAGCTAGGGAGGGTCTTCGAACATTACGGACCACTCCGCAACGTATGGGTTGCTCGAAACCCACCTGGATTTGCAGTTGTTGAGTTTGAAGAGCCACGAGATGCTGAAGATTCGGTCAGAGCCCTTGATGGAAGGTTAATTTGCGGATCGCGTGTGTGCGTCGAGATGTCGAATGGCATGTCGCGGCGGCCTCGTTTCAGACGCCCTTTGGTCCGCAGGCCTTTCGACCCGAACGATCGATGTTACCAGTGCGGTGAAAGGGGTCATTACGCATATGACTGTTGTTCTCGACACCGGAGGAGTACCCGCCGCTCTAGGTCTCGGCCCGTTTCCTTCCTGTCAACGCTTCCCCCAACTTGAGTTTGGCCCCCTTGCCTCTCTATTGTGCTTTGTGTGAAGTGTAACTCTTGTAGGGTAGATATTAATGTGGTGTATGGTGTTAAAATTTGTGTGTGAAAAAAAAAAAAAACCAAACTGGTTCATTGTTAACCTGTTAATGCCTGTTAATTGCCTGTGCGTTAATAATTGCGTTATTGTTGCGCTATTGCGTTGCGTTGTATTGTTGCGTTGTTGCGTTATTGTTGTTAATAAGTGTTAATAATTGTTAATTGCGTTAATTGCCTGTTAGCGATTACCGCCATCATCTTGCCATGTGATTTGCACCTACTACAAATACTGGTTTTAAAAACGCCGTCTATTCGACGGGGTTTTTACTTAGGGGGGGAGGACTGTGAGAAACCACCGGTGAAACCACCTGTTCTCACCCAGATTTGGTGCCCCGCCCACCGCGTGACGTGGCCTCCTTGGGAGCCTCACGCGATCGGGAGGCGATTCGGCACGTGATTGGTGGAGAGTCCAGAGAGCGCGGTCGCCATCTTATGCAACGGACGCGACTCTCGAAGGCTCCGAGTGGGAAATAGATAAAGGGATTTCCCTTAATCTTCACGACAGCCGCGTTGGGCTGATCGTTTACCGTTCTGTATTTTACGAGTGAGTAACTCCGGAAGAGAACGAGTGATTCCCGGATCTCGTGGATTGGAACCGTGAGTCAGATATTGCCTGCGTCGTGTTGGAGCTGCTGGCCGACCGTTCCTGCAGGCCTTGTGCGGTGTATTCCACTCTGTTACCCTCCGAGTCCCGGAGATCGTCGATTGGAACCGCGAGTGATCTTGCCTGCGTCCTGTTTGGAGCTTCTGGGGCCGACCGTTCCTGCAGGCTTTGTGCAGTGTATTCCATTCTGTTACCATTTATGGTTTTTGTGATCGAGCCAATAAAGCATCGTGCCTTACCCCTAGAAGGCCGATTAAAACACAAGTGTGTTTATTGAGTTCTCTCTGTCCACTCCGTGGACTACTTGAAGCCCGGACATTAACGTCCGTATTCCGTGCTGGGAACCATTTCACAGCCGGGATCGCGACAATATATATATATATATATATAATTATATATATATATATATATATATATATATATATATATATATATAATTATATATATATATATATATATATATATATATAATTATGTATATATATATATATATATATATATATATATATATATAATTATATATATATATATATATATATATATATATATATATATATATATATACATATATATATATATATATATATATATATATATATATATATATATATATATATATATACATATATATATATATATATATATATATATATATATATATATATATATATATATATATATATATATATATATATATATATATATATATATATATTATATATATATATATATATATATATATATATATATATATATATATATATATATATATATATATATATATATATACACACATGGCGGGTAGCACTGCGCTTCAATATATATATATATATATCAGTCACTGTGCGATTTCATACCATCAGTGGTGAACCGCCATTAAGGTATCCCATCCAGCTATGCTGTACCTTAATGGGAGCGATAAGTACCATCTGCCACATGGCACATTATCTCTGGTATCCACTCATTATATGGAATCCCCTGGATGCAGCCGGGAGCAAACCAATCCAAATATATGTTCAGTTCTCCAGCTTTCAATGAGCGCAAGTAATGACGTCACTGCCATGTACATACGCTCTGCCTGTCAAGCTCTCAAGAGAACCCTCTGACAGAGCAGAATTTTGATCTTAGTTCAGATACTGTCATAAGTGTATGTAAAACTCACAGTTACCGACCTGGTTTCGCCCTTTTTGGGGGGGCTCGTCAGGGCAACGCAGTGAGTCCTGCATACACTTATGACTCTGAAAACCTGTCGGTTATATACCAGTCACGATGCGATTTCATACCATCAGTGGTGAACCGCCATTAAGGTATCCCATCCAGTCAGCATGAGTGAAATGCCAGACTCGTCGGCGCTGAGGAGGCTCTCTGAGAATGGCCAGAGAGATGTCCACTTTAACAAGCACATGATCAGAAGAACCGATTGGAGCAGAAGAAGAGCAGCAGACATTTGCAGGGAAGTTTGTCATAACCAAGTCTAGAAGAGAAGATACTCCATTGACTGAGATCCGGGTCGGGAAATTGACAGATTGTGTCAGTCCCAATGAGTCGCAGAAGTCCTTTGTTGAGGTGCCATGGCTGGTGAGAGAGGAACCCACACACAGCCAGCTGGCGTGATGACAGTTGAAGTCGCCACATATGAGGAAGAGAGAGATTGGATGAGTTGATAGAAGTTGGTCCATGTTGTCAGACAGCGAAATGTAAATGGAGTTTTCGCTGTTTGGAGGACGGTACAGAACACATATGAACAAAAGGTGGGAGCGGCGAGGAAGCCGTTGTCAGAGGTACTCCTGGGAGTGGGGTGGATAGAGGGCAGTGCAAGGAGAGTGAGGAAGAGAGTTTTTGATAAAGATAGCAACCCCACCACCAGGACGAGGCTCAGGTCTATCATACCAGAGGAGGGAGTAACCAGGAAGAGATATTAAGGAACGTCTTGAATGTCTTGACGTCTTGAAGGAGGAAAGTTTCTGTTAAGCAGATCAAGTCTGGATTGTCAGAAGCAACCTGAATGGAGAGATCAATCAGGTTTGAGCGAAGGCCCCGGATGTTTGAGGTCCATACCGTTAATGAGGAGAGAGGAGGAGCATCGGGTGTAGGACAGGGGAGGGGTGGGGTAGGGTCAGATGAAGGATGAGAGGGGGGGGGGGGATAGGGAGAGCAGTTGATAATGTGTCAGAGATTAAAGAAGAGTTACAAGAGAGGGAAGGATGAGGAGGACGAAAAATTGATGGTGATGGGATGAGGCACAGTGAGGAGTTGTTTGAGGGGGGAGGGGGGGGGTGACAGAGGAAAGTAGGAGGTTGGGGGAGGTGGAGGTTTGAGATAGAAGGGAGACGACGTGGGGAGGAGGCAGCTTTGAGGAGGAGGTGGGAGGGGGGAGAATTTGGGAGGGATGGTTTGGTGGGGAGATTAGAAGGGGAGGGGTTGGGGGGGAGTTTGGAATGGGAGGGGCAAGGGGGGAGTTTAGGAGGGGAGGGGCAATGGGGGAGTTTAGGAGGGGAGGGGCAAGGGGGAGATTTCGAGGGGAGAGGCAAGGTGGGAGATTTGGAGGGGAGGGGTAATGGGGGAGATTTGGAGAGGAGGGGCAAGGGGGGAGTTTAGAAAGTGGATGATTAATGAAAGACGAACATTTATAACAAATTGGGTTTATTGTGATTTTCAAGTTAGCGATCCGTTTAAGAACGATGGAGGAGGGGTGGAATGAATGTGAATTTAGAGCATGAAGTGAGGAAGAATTCTAAGAGATTGAATATTTTTTTGAAATGGAATGAGTTGGAGAGGAAATTGAAAAAAGCCTTTTAAATAGGAAGAAAAACAGCATGTTGTAATAAACCACTGAATAAAACACTGCAGGGGAAAGTTTAAACATATTTAAACAGAACCGTGAAGAACAATCTTAGATTCACAAAAATACCAACGGGGAGAGGGAGCCGAGAGAGACAACCATGAGTCACCTGAACAGGGGAAAAGGTGGAAGGCAAGGAGATAATGAGGGTGGGGCGAGACAGCGCACGTGGGCAGAATCACAGGATGGGACAACTTCACACGTGGAGAATGGGAAATAAATGTTGTTGTTGTTTTTTTGTTGTTTTTTTTGGGGGGGAGGGTTAAAACGTGAGACAAAGAGTAGATGTACGGGGATGTTTGGGGGAGAAAGGGAAATCTAAAAACCTAGCAAAAACAGCGAAGGAAGAAACAAACTTCGACGGGGGACAGGGGAAGCCTGAGGCAAGGCCGCAACACGCACGGCAAACAGAAACGATTAATTTATGAAAGATAAACACTGAGAAACTTCCAAGGGACACACTATAGGTTCACACACCGAAAGATAAATATAGTTTCGACAAAATACAATTGTGAACAATGACAACTTTGAAAACGTGGAGAACGTGTGCAGCTTCGAAAATCCCTGCCGTTGTCTCCAAGATCTCGCGAGATCTCCAATTAAGTTTCCTGTCTCCTGCTCCCTTTATCATATGTCTAATGTCAGTTTTTCTTTTTGTGATCAATGTTAGCTCTTGCACGAGCCTCGATCTTGTATGCAAAAAAAAGAAGAAAAAAAAGTGATAGGGCAAAATCTGATGTATAACAGGATATCTCAAAATGTTATTGATGGATTTGGAGGAAACTTGGTGGACAGGTTGTATGAGCGTGACAATGAAGAAATGATTCAATTTTGGTGAATATCTGGACATGGATTCGGATACAATAATTTTTTATTTTTTTTAGTGATTCTTCACCATTGAGTGATCGGGCTAAAACCGCGATACATAGCACGATATCTCAAAAAGTTATTTACAGATTCAGACGAAACTTGGTGGAGAGGGTGTGTGTGTTTGTTTGTGACAAGAAGGAATTGATTAAATTTTGGTGGACTGAAATCCAGATCAAATGATTTTTTAAGTGATTCTTCACTATTGAGTGATCCGGCTAAAACCGATATATATCACGATATCTCAAAAAGTTATTGACGGATTCGGTTAAAAATTGGCAGCAGGTTGTGTGTGTGACGTGGACACATGAACTAGATTTTGGTAAAGATCTGAACACCGATCCGGATAGGAGAATTTATTATTTTAAAAGTGATTCTTCACCATTGAGATATCAGGCCAATAACGATATATAGCACTATATTTCAAAAAGTTGTGGACCGATTATGACAAAACTATGTGCACGAGTTGGTCAGATGACAAGAAAAAGCCAATTCGATTTTGGTTCATGTCCGGATCCAGATCCGTCCTATCAGTGGGATGCAAAACATGAATTGTTCAGCCTGATAGAGGTATTCTCTCCATCGAGTACCTTTATGGATGTTACAGTTTTACACTATCATACTTGTTTTTCTGTGATGTTGCTTTCTTATAACCTTCCGGCACAATCCCATTATGTTTGCTCATTACAAAGCTTGCATAGACAACCTCGTCATTAACTCACATCTAGCAAGTTCCAAAGGAAAAAAGCATTGCACACCTGCTTTATGTAAAATTTGAATACTTAGCATATAAATTATGAAAAGCAAATATAAAATTTTCCATGATTATGGGGCACACTCAAGATAATTCTGTACGACACAATTAAATTAAACGAAACGAAACAGAATTTTTTTTGTCTGTTTTAAGGGAAATTAAATGAATTTTTAGTGATGCTCCAAAATGCCAATCATTTACTCCTTGGTATGTTTGAGATTCCCAAGGTGCATTTACGCATGGACACCAGGCCATCGATTTTTATCACTTCGTGGAAGTAAGGGACGTACCGTGCACGACTTTGGCCTTTAAAAGGCCATGGGGAAGGCTTGCAGGAGCATGACTTCTCTAATCCAGGAGGCATTACTTATCTGTTCCTACACTTGTTTTCAACACACAATGCTGGGAACTTTGAACCTCGATGAAACTAACTGTTATAGATTGAATTATTACTGAGAAATTAATACATTTTACAGAAACTCCTGTTAATGTTGCTCCATGAACCTAATGAAGGATGCGTTTAATTTTTTTTATTGCTAATTTGAAATTGTTTGAAACAATGGAATTCATAATTTTTTGGCTTGTCAAAATTAATTTAGTCTTTTAGAAAAAAGAAAGAAAGCTTATAATCGATTTCTCATTCTGTATAATTCGGCTGTTTATCTCTGCAGGGGCCAACAATACACAACTTGCATTGTGATGATAATTAAAGCTATGGGGTCAGTCTTATGGCAACAGCAGTGTTATTTTGAGTCTTAGGTTGCTCTACGACAGGACATGCATGCAGAATTACACAGCTCACCTGACTCCTGAGCACTTCAGGTTACCAAAGACTTTGATCTCAGGCAAGGGGGCATCAAGTGCTTTCTAAATTTAAAGGGGACCCCAAATGCACAGACCATATCGACGCTACCTCTATCCCTGATAACCTACAAAATACATATGATGTTTTTTTCCGATTATAAAGTTGGTAATTTTGCAATTAAAAGTCGAAATCTTCTTCCTCGTCACGATAGCTGTGACGTCGCACCAGGAAGGCGACCGCCATATTCAGACTGTCCACGGGTTACATCACAGTGAAGGAGCTGCGCTCCAACGCGAGTCGAAAGAATTGACGCGACCAAAGACGGAATTCGTCCGAGTTGCTTTATTGAAACAAAACAGCTCAGGTATTCTGACAAAAGCCCGTTTATCGGGCAGCAATATATATACACATTTATGTCGGGAAGTTTGCCCGGCAAAAGCTATACCGGGCATGCCCGGGTGTCAAGGGCGAGCCTTGGAAAGGCGAGTCTGGACCTGCCCGGGCATGTTTGGCTGCGGCCTGGCAAGTCGAGGCTGGGCGTGCCCGGGCGCTCTAGACGAGCACTGGAAAGGCGAGAGCGGGCATGCCCGGACGCTCTGGGCGAGCCCTGGAAAGGCGATAGCGGGCATGCCCGGACGCTCTGGGCGAGCCTTGGAAAGGCGATAGCGGGCATGCCCGGACGCTCTGGGCGAGCCCTGAAAAGGCGATAGCGGGCATGCCCGGACGCTCTGGGCGAGCCCTGGAAAGGCGAGAGCGGGCATGCCCGGGAAAGACGAGACCGGGCGTGCCCAGGAGGTTCGGGCGTGCCCGGGAACAGTGAGTCCGGGCATGCCCGGGAGAGGCACGTCTGGTCGTGTTCTGGCCGGTGCAAGGCGATTGTGTGCATCCAGCGGTAACCGCTACACACGCCCCTCCAGAATCGACCTGCACAGGCAGGGTCAATTTAAGGGGGGTCCGGATGACCCGGCCGAAGCGACCCCTGGAGGGTCGTGGGGAGGGGTCCGACGTGGTGGTGGGTGGTCGAGCGGGGGGAACTGTGGATGGGGGGCGGCCTCGCCGCGGAGGAAGGGCCAACCGTGGTGGTCGGTCGACGTCCATGTGCGCCGGTTTGAGGCGGTCCACAGAAATCCGGTTCGGCCGGCCGCCGAAGTCGACGATGAAAGACTTGTCGCCCCCTCGCAGGACCCGGAAGGGCCCGTTGTACGGCGGCCGGAGTGGCCCTCGGTGCGCGTCATGACGCACAAAGACGTACTCCGCTGTGCGAAGCGCCGGGGGGACGTAGGACTGGGGGCCACCGTGGTGGGACGTCGGCACGGGGGCAAATCGTCGGGCGGCCTCCTGGAGGTCCGAGCGCTGGCGAGCGGCGGACCAGGGACTGGTAGCGTCGGGCACAAATTCGCCCGGGACGCGGAGCGGCTGGCCGTAGACGAGCTCGGCGGCAGATGCCTGGAGGTCTTCCTTGGGGGCCATGCGAAGGCCCAAAAGGACCCACGGCAGCCGGTCGGCCCAACCGTCGTCCTGAAGGCCGGCCATGAGTGCGGCCTTCATGGAGCGGTGAAACCGCTCGCACAACCGGTTGGCTTGGGCGTGGTAGGCCGTGGTGCGGTGCAGCGTGACCCCCAACGAACGGGCGACCGCGCCCCAAAGCTCAGACGTGAACTGTGGGCCGCGGTCGGACGAGACGTCCGCTGGTGCGCCGAAGCGCGCGACCCAGGTGGCGATGAATGCCTGCGCCACGTCGGCGGTGGTGGTGGAGGTGAGGGGCACGGCCTCCGGCCACCTGGTGGTCCTGTCCACCATGGTGAGCAGGTGGGTGAACCCCCGCGAGGGGGGCAGGGGACCCACCAGGTCCACGTGGACGTGGTCGAAACGCCGTTCAGGCACGGCGAAAGGTGCCAGCGGGGCCTGGGTGTGGCGGTGGAACTTGACCCGCTGGCAGGCCGTGCAGGCGTTGGCCCAGTCGCGGATGTTTCGTCGAAGGCCGTGCCAGACGAAACGCGCCGACACCAGCTTCTGAGAAGCTTTTCGGCCCGGGTGAGAAAGGCCGTGGATGGAGCCGAAGATGCGGCGCTGCCAGGAAACGGGCACGATGGGGCGAGGCTGGCCCTGGGAGACGTCACAGAGCAGGACGGTGCCCGCGAAGGGAATGTCGGCCAGGCGGAGGCCCGTGTCCGCCGCACGGAGTGCCTGCACCGAGGCGTCGGTGGTCCGGTCGGCCGCCATGAGCGCGAAGTCCACGCCGAGGTGGACCGCGTTCGCGCTGGCCCGAGAAAGACAGTCGGCCACGGCGTTGTCTTTGCCGGCGACGTGCTGGATGTCCGTGGTGAACTCCGACACGGCGGAGAGGTGGCGCTGCTGGCGGGCCGACCACGGCTCCGTGACCTTAGCCATTGCGTAGACCAACGGTTTGTGGTCGACGAAAGCCGTGAACGGGCGGCCCTCCAGGAGGTGTCGGAAATGGCGAACGGCCAGGAATAGCCCGAGCAGCTCGCGGTCGAACGTGCTGTAGTTTAACTCGTTCGGCCGGAGTTGCCGGCTGAAAAAAGCGAGTGGCTGCCAAACCCCGTCCACCCATTGCTCATGGACGGCGCCCACCGCGTAGTTGGAGGCGTCCGTAGTGAGGGCGATGGGCGCGTTAAGCACCGGGTGAGCCAGCAGCGTTGCGTCGGCGAGGGCCCGTTTGGTGCTGGCGAAGGCCGCGTCCATGGCCGTGGACCAAACAATGTCATGCTTGGCCGGCTTGCCCCGGAGGGCCTCGTAAAGGGGCCGCATGAGCTGAGCAGCGCGTGGCACGAATCGGTGATAAAAATTCACCATGCCGAGGAATTCTTGGAGGGCCTTGATGGAACGGGGACGCGGGAACGTGGTGATGGCCTCGACCATGGTCGGCAGCGGCACGGCCCCGGTCTTGGTGATGCGGTGGCCCAAAAAGTCAACGGTTGTCGCGCCGAAGTGGCATTTGACCGGGTTGACAATTAAGCCGTGCTCGCTGAGGCGACCGAACAGTGTTCGGAGGTGGAGGAGGTGCTCGGCGCGGGACGTGCTGGCGATGAGGATATCGTCCAGATAGACGAAAAGAAACGGCAGGTCGCGCAGCACGCCATCCATCAAGCGCTGGAACGCCTGGGCCGCGTTCTTGAGGCCAAACGGCATCCGCAAAAATTCGAACAGGCCGAACGGCGTGATGACGGCCGTCTTCGGGGCGTCGGCCGCCCGGACAGGTACCTGGTGGTAGCCCCGTATCAGGTCAATTTTCGAAAAGATGACCCGTCCCGCCAAATGGGCGGAAAAGTCCTGAATATGCGGGATCGGGTACCTGTCGGGGGTGGTAGCGTCGTTGAGACGGCGGTAGTCGCCACACGGGCGCCATCCACCCCCCGGCTTCGGCACGATGTGCAGTGGCGAGGCCCACGCGCTATCGGAGCGCCGCACGATGCCGAGGTGCTCCAACACGTCGAACTTGGCCTTCACCACGGCGAGCTTGGCCGGGTCGAGGCGGCGGGCCCTGGCGTAGACCGGCGGGCCCGTAGTGGGTATGTGGTGCTCGATCCCGTGCCGCACCGCGACGGCCGAAAACGTCGGCCGCGTGAGGGCCGGGAATTCGCGAACAGGCGAGCGAACTCGTTCGCTGCCGGGAGGGCGCACGCCAGTTCGGTCGGCACGGAGCTGCTCATTGTGCACGCCAGGGAGCTGAAGGTCTCGGCATGGACAAGGCAACGTCGTTTGACGTCGACCAGCAGCCCGTGCGCGCAGAGGAAGTCGGCGCCCAGCAAAGCCACGGGGACGCTGGCGGTAACAAAAGTCCATTGAAAACGCTGGCTGCCGAAGCAGAGGGTGACGATGCGTGGGCCGAAAGTGCGTATGACCGAGCCATTAGCAGCGACCAAAGAGGGGCCGCAAACGGCGTCCCGTCTGTCCTGCTCGGAGGCGGGTATGACGCTCAGTTGGGCGCCGGTGTCACACAGGAAACGCCGCCCAGACGCTTTGTCCCGAATAAACAGCAAGTTGCCCGAGTGGCCGGCGCTCATGGCTGGGAATGAACGCCGGCCCGGCCGTTTCCCGACCTGCCGAAAGTGCACGGGGGCCGGCACGTCCGAGCCTTGTGTCCGAACCTGGCGTGGTAATAACACCACGCCCGGTCAGGTGGAGGCCCCGGCCGTCGTGTCGGAAGTGGGCGGTGCGGCGTGGCGGCCACCAGTTGCACTGGTAGTTCGGCCTCCAACCGCACAGGGCGCTCGGGCGTCGCCTCGGACGGCGGCGGGCTCCAGGTAACCGCGCCGATGTGCTGGCCCGCCGAGGTGATCTTATCAGCTTCCCTGGCGAGGGCGCGGGAATCCGTGATCAACGTGCCAGCCAGGGCGAGGCGTACCGGGTGAGGCAGCTGGCGAAGGAACAGCTCAAGGAACAGAAAATCCGGAGAGTGCTCACCGAGCAACGAGAGCATATAGTCCATGCGCTCGGACGGGCGTGTGTCGCCGAGCTCGGGCAGAGCGAGCAGGCGCCGTGCGCGTGCGGCCGGTGAGAGGGCGAAAGCGTCGAGGAGGAGTGTCTTCAGCGCGTCGTATTTGTCAGCAGCCGGCGGGTGCTCGAGGAGGCTCAAGGCACGGGCCGTGGTGGCGGATCCGAGCGCCGCCACAACATGGTGGAAGCGGGTGTCATCCGCGGTGATGCCTCGCAGGGCGAACTGAGAGTCCGCCTGGGCGAACCAAACAGCCGCGTGAGCCTCCCAGAAGGTAGGCAGTTTAAGAGTCACTGCCGTGTCCATGTCGGTAGGTCACCAGTGAAGGAGCTGTGCTCCAACGCGAGTCGAAAGAATTGACGCGACCAAAGACGGAATTCGTCCGAGTTGCTTTATTGAAACAAAACAGCTCAGGTATTCTGACAAAAGCCCGTTTATCGGGCAGCAATATATATACACATTTATGTCGGGAAGTTTGCCCGGCAAAAGCTATACCGGGCATGCCCGGGTGTCAAGGGCGAGCCTTGGAAAGGCGAGTCTGGACCTGCCCGGGCGTGTTTGGCTGCGGCCTGGCAAGTCGAGGCTGGGCGTGCCCGGGCGCTCTGGACGAGCACTGGAAAGGCGACAGCGGGCATGCCCGGACGCTCTGGGCGAGCCCTGGAAAGGCGATAGCGGGCATGCCCGGACGCTCTGGGCGAGCCCTGGAAAGGTGATAGCGGGCATGCCCGGACGCTCTGGGCGAGCCCTGAAAAGGCGATAGCGGGCATGCCCGGACGCTCTGGGCGAGCCCTGGAAAGGCGAGAGCGGGCATGCCCGGGAAAGACGAGACCGGGCGTGCCCGGGAGGTTCGGGCGTGCCCGGGAACAGTGAGTCCGGGCATGCCCGGGAGAGGCACGTCTGGTCGTGTTCTGGCCGGTGCAAGGCGATTGTGTGCATCCAGCGGTAACCGCTACAACAGTATGATTTAACTCAAACCGCAAATAATTTTTGTATTTCTTCAAATATTCTGGGTCGCTATGTCTTTGCTGGTTATAGTAATACAAACCGTAATGGTTTCATGCAACAACAATGGTAATTAATTAGGTGAGAGCTGATTGGTTATTCCTGAACATTCCATGTGAGAGATGTGTGTGGATATTTGTTTTTCATTTGTAGGTTGATTGCTCAGCGTTTTTGAGTGGTACATGCTTGGGAGCATCGATGGAACGAGCTTCTGCCTGCGCTGTCGCTCATGACTTTCCAAAAAGCAATGAAACTGGTCCGGCAGCTGAGTGGGTGTGGCATTGGGAATCTCTTGTGTGTACGAAGTGCAAATGTCGTTATAGATGTGGAGGGAATCTGGGAAGAGTTTGAAACAGCAAAGGGCTTAAAGTGCGTATTCTTTCGTAGTTGCAGTTATGCAACTTTCTTCGGCCAGATGAATCGTTATAAACATATATATATATATACATACATATATATATATATATATATATATATATATATATATATATATATATATATATATATATATATACATACATTTACATACATTTACATATATTTACATATATTTACATACATATACATACATATACATATAGTATGCTGCCCGATCCACACCCGGGATCCTCAGGCACCCACTGACACTAACGGCTCCCAGAGCCCACCTGCGGCCTCACCTGGCCGACATCCAACAGTGGCGGAGTGCCCAACCATTCACACTCATACTAACAGGCCACACGACCAGCCAATTTCACCACACCAATGCACCCATCCACAATACCATTCTGCAACCGCACCACAAATGCCAATATCCAACCACAATTTACCTATATCTTCTAATTATTCTTTAACCTACCCTCCCCGGGTACTCGTGAAAAGGGGTCCACTCTTCCCCCATCCACACCTTCGCACCATGCACACCACCCCGTACCACTTACTCCAACTCTCTCCACACCACTCATTCTCTGCTCCATATATTCCACACACCTGTACTTGCACACCTGTGCTCTCATACTTGGTGCCGCCTGCACCCTTCTCTCCCCCAAGCGCATTCGCGCTGATCCACAACACTCACTACTCACTACACTGCTCCACACACCTGTCCAGTTCTCACACAGCATCATCTCATCTAATTACTCCCCTCTGAAACTTGCGCTTCCCAGTCGTCCCTTTAAACTATTGCGCTCCCTCGTCATTATCATCCACTCTAATCTACCTGCGTCCCCTCTACAGGTATCCTTGTCACTAACTAACCTTAACGTTACCTAATGTCATCTTCGCTAGATCCCTACACACAATATCCTAACCCACCCGGGCTAGTTTTCACTGCCATACACCCCATAATCTATAGCGCCTTTGCCCCATCTGTGAGGGATGGTGGATTGGCCATCCCATCACATGGGGCATCTCCCACTACCAATTTTGTACATCAAATTTCAACAAATCAAAAATTTGCCAATCACTACCCATCATCTGCCAATCATTACTGCCAATCCTTTGCCAATCATCAAATTTTGTTTTTCTAATTTCGGGGCCAAAACACTATCCTCGTCATTACAGTCTACTTACTAATGCCTCTCGGTGCGCCAATTCACTTCTAAAGCTCGGCTTCGTACAGCCAAGCCATGAATGCGGGTTGTTTGGTGCCAGCAGCTGGATACGTCCCGCATTCGGTGCAGGGAAGGAGGTTTACCGGGCCGAGGTCCCACGCACCATCTCGGCACGGAGCCATCCCATGGCCCGATCTCGACCTGCCGGAATGCCTCAACAAAAAGTGGTCGCCATGACGACCCTTCCTATCTGGCTGCCCGCTCCGCCTAGTGGAGCACGGACGCGGCCGTTCAAAGCGAGGCCCAGCGTGGATCTCGTACGGCGGTCCTTTCGAACCCGCCGTGGCTCGGATCCCCGCTGGTTCTCGCGGCACGCGAAGCCCGGCACGCACCGAGGGCCCGATTCGGCTATACGTCGCTCTAACCGCTAACCCGGTTACCGTCGATGCCTCACCTGCATGCTTACACGCATACGCTACCCCTTTCTTGCTCATACATCCAGCCGTTTCCCTGCTCTTGGTCATTGCACCTTCTCTTACACACCCAGGTACACTCATTCCACTCACAGACTTGGTCACACACCTGACCACCGAACACCTTGGCACACATTCGTTGCTCGCACACCTCACCAACACACCTCTTCGCGCCCCCTCCTCGGTCACCTCCTCTGTGACGATCACAGGTGTGCTCTCACTCGCACACCCAACCACGTGCCTCACTACCAATTCCAGCGTGCATTCCCACACACGCTCTACCATTCCAGGTGTGCTTCCTTTCTCACCTGTCACAACCAACTCACGCTCCGTGTCACTCTTACTACTCTCACCTCCACTCTTGACAGCGCACTCACCCTTACTCTCGACAGCGCACTCTTTCCTCATGCACCCGTCCGTTACACACCTTACTCGCGCACACTCTCCCGTTACACCCTCTGTAACACTCACCACAGGTGTACACTCTTCCTTACTTTTGACAGCGCACTCTTTCCCCATGCACCCGTCCGTTACACACCTTGCTCGCGCATCCTCTCCCGTTACATCCTCTGTAACACTCACCACAGGCGTGCATTCTTCCGTTACATCCTCTGTAACACTCCTCACTACGCGCTTCCATGTGCTCCCTCGCACATGCGCTACGACCGACTCACTCTCGACAACACCCTCACTCCTTGGCGCGCACTTTTTCCTCACACACCTCAGAGTCGGACTTTCTCGCACACCTCCTTTTTCGCACACCAGACCTGTCGCACACTTCACCAACGGCCTCTCACGAACACCCGGGTCCATCTCGACCCCCAAGCTTATTAAATCACCTGGCGCATCATACACACGACCATATTGGTCACCACTTACACCGGGTCCTCTTTCTCTTCGCTTCTCCTCCATCACCTGCGAATCCCTCATCCGGTTAATGAGCACATCATCACGATCCGAACACAGACTTTGGACCAATTCTTTTACTTCCTCTTTGATCTCTTTCTTATCCCCTCTCCGTCGCTTCTTAATTTCGCTTACCCCTTCTTCCACTTCTTCTAATTTCTTCTTCACCTCTTTTATTTCCCGGTGCGTCTCCTCAAGCTCGTCCTCTAAGGCCACCTTGACCGTTTCTATGTGCGTCCTCACCTGCCGGTCCTTTGTCTCCATTACCTCTGTCACCTCGTCCAACCTCGTTGTCAGTCCCTCACGTACCATCTGACATTGCCTCTGTGTCACTATCAAGTCATTTTTAAGGTCGTTTTGTGTCGCTTTTAACCCTCCTAATACCGCAGTGTTCTTCTTTACCTGGTCCCCCAACTCCTTTTGTCCAACTGTCAGTTGTTCTACTCCCAGCGTCAACTCCTCTATACCACCTTGCAATTTTACAGTCCCCTTTCTCACCTCCTTCTCCATGCGCTCCTCACAGTGCCTCACCTCCTCGCGCACTCCTCCGACCTCCTCACTCACACCTCTTCTGATCTCCTCTCCCATCACTTGCATCTCCTGCCCAGATGCCACCCTCATCTGCTCCATTTCCTCCCTGTGAGCATCCAATTTAGTTTCTACCCCCATTCTGACCCCCTCTATCTGCTGCCCCATTTTTTAAACTTCCCTTTCCGCTTGGTCCCTCATGTCCCTCAATTTGCCTTCCATACTGTTTTCTAACCCCTCTAACCCCTTTTTCATCCCTTCCATTTGATTCTCTTGAGCGGCCATTCTGTTTTCCACCCCCGTTAACCCATGTTTCACCCCTTCTATCCCATTGTCTAACCCCTCAAATTTCTTGTCTAATCCCTCAAATTTCTTGTCTAATCCCTCAAATTTCTTGTCTAATCCCTCAAATTTCTTGTCTAATCCCTCACCGGTACCCCTCGCTTCGTCCCTCATTACCCCCAATTGCTCACCCTGAGCATCCATCCGGTTTCCCATTTGTCCCATTTGGCCCTCCAATCGCTCACCCAGTCGCTCAATTTGGCTCCCCATACTCATCTGTACAGCTGCCTGTAGCTGCGCAATGAGGGCCTGCATGTCAATCCCTCCCACTTGTGCAGCGGGCGCGGCCGCCGTCGCCATCTGCGAAGGCGCCATTTTGCGCGCCCGTAACCTCGTGCGCGAGGACGCCATTTTGCGAACCTGCCGCCCTCACTGCTTCGCTCTCCTCATGTCCCTCAATTTGGTCCTGGATCGACCCTGCCTCACTCTCCTCTACCGGAACCCAGCCGTCTTGATCTCCCATAGTGCGACTTTCAAAATTCGGGTTTTTTGTAAAACAAAATCAAATTTCGGTGACTTGTAATTTTGAGTGCGTTAAGCGCGCTTCGGGTCCGTATCTCACTCACAGACACCAATTGTTACGGACGCGGTTTAGATGTTATTTACCGAGCGGTGGTATTGCCGCGACCTAACAGTTCCCCCGATTCTTCCCCAACTCACCCGATTCACCCAGACGTTGACCAAATTGCGCTATGCCAAATCAATGATGGAAAGGACACGACGACTGGGAAAGAGGAAACGACGCAAGGGGTACAGTTCTCAAGACCTCCGGAGGAGGGTATAATTACAGTGGTGGAGAAAAGGGGGTAGATTACACGGCAGAGTGAGGTAAAAGACACAGAAGAGATGGGCACTTAAATACAATGTTATCTATTCCCGGACAGACCACAGACAAACGGAACAAGGCTGACTTACACAGGGATTGATGGCAGGGAGGGACAGGTAGTTCGATGGCACAAGGTGCACCTTGGCTCGGGGACAGGATAAAACACGGTCCAGTCCAGAAGATGCGGGGAGGCCTCACAGCGCTCGGAGGTGGTCTTGCTTGCTCCAAGCTCAGCGGCTCACGTCACCTCCCTCTTCCTGCGCATGCTCAGCGGGGAGTGACACGCCCTCGGCTGGTTGGCTCCGCCCCACTGGGGCCGGTCCGCCGCTTCCATTGGGTGCGGGGGTTACCGGGCTCCGCCCTTGACGAGGAGCTGACAGGGAGCCCCTATTTGGTAACCCCGTCGAGCACATGTTCGATGGCGGCTCGTTGGGGAGGCCTGGTGCCCTCCCAACAGCCCCTACCAACCAAGCCGGAGTGAGGACGCGCACTTCCCGTGCCCGCCGCTGCCGTTGCTGTTGTTGTTGTTGTTGTTGCTGAACCGTGAGGAAGAGCTGCGGGGAGGTATTGGGAGGTGCTACACTTCCTAACGGTGCCATACAATCACATTCTGGTGCAACGAAGGGTCAGAATTAATGGAAACGAGGCCTTAACTGACATAGACTAAGAATAACTAGCAAGATGTCCTATAGTTGTCTTACATGAGATGCGGTGAACCTGGGCACGACATTTAATGGGGGAAATAGGGGGAGGTCGGGTCTACAGAGTGTTGTTTACAGAAAATGGGACTAGGGAATGGGGGATTGGGGATAGTTGGGAAGTATTGAGGAAATAGGGGAATATTTACAAGCGGATATGGATGGATGCAAATCCCATATCCGCAACAATATATATATATATATGTATATATATGTATATATATATATATATATATATATATATATATATATATATATATATATATATATATATACATACATATATATACATACAGTCATCCCTCGTTTATCGCGGGGGTTACGTTCCAGAACCCCCCGTGATAGGTGAAAATCCGCGAAGTAGAAACCACATATTAATTTTATTATTTTTATATATTTTAAGCCTTTAAAAACCCTCCCCATACTCTTATAAACCTTTCCCACGCTCTTATAAACCCTTTCTACACTCTTAAACACACTTTTGAGACCCATCCTTACGTATTAGAAAAATATTTGTACGTGTATATATAGCTGTGCAGTATATTTGAAAATACTGTAATAGATACTGGGTAAGTATATCAATAATAGTTTTTACTGTACTGCACAGCAAAGAAGAGCATTACAGCTCTTCTGAAGGCGCCACTTCAGCAGGCGCCTCGTCAGGTGGTGCAGTATCTTCGTCGTCGTCCGGAACTTCTTTTCGTGCTGAAGACGTAGGCGTGTCTTCTTTCTTTTTTCGGGTGAGGAACATAGTGATGGGCAGTTGCTGGCGCTGCCTTTTCTTCTGGGCGAGGAGGTTTTTATAGACTTCAATGCCTCCGTCGATTACATTTCTGAACTTCAACGAACGAATCATCTGGGGGTCCCATTCTTCAGCCCTTTCCTTAAGTTATTTTGCCATTCTCACGAGGGTTGCGAGGCATTCCAGTGATTGTCCTTCTTCTTCTTCATCCCCTGGACCCTCTTCTTCTTCCTCACTTGCTGACTTCGTCATCTACGCCAGGTCTTCGTCCGTTAACGGATCTGAGTGGGTCTCGAGCAGCTCCTCAACGTCATCGGGAGTCATATCGTTGAAGCCGTCTCCTCCTAGTAATTTTGCCAGCTTCATTGCCTTATCTACGGCAGAGTGGTGGACTTCGTCAGGAGAGAAACCCTTGTACACGTAATCGTGGACTACTTCTGGCCACAATTTTTTCCAGCAGGCATTCAAAGTTTCTGTCTTCATCTCCTTTATGGCCATCTGAATATTTTGCAGACACGTTGCAATGGTGTACTCACGCCAGTACGCCTTCAGCGAGAAGTTTTCGTCCGAGTCCATAGCCTCGACCAGGTGCTGCAGGGTGTTTCGCATATAAAGTGCCTTAAATGCGCGAATGACGCCTTGATCCATGGGCTGTATCAGCGATGTGGTGTTTGGCGGTAAGAACTCTATTTGTACGCCATCATACGACAGGTCGAGCGCGTGACCTCCTGCAAAATCAAAAAAATAAAAATACCTATAGGCCGCAGAATCCCGCGATATAATGAAAAATCCGATATATAATTTTACATATACTAGCGAGAAAAACCCGCGATGTACCGAAGCCGCGAAAAGTGAAGCGCGATATAGCGAGGGATGACTGTATATATTGTTGCAGACGCGGTTTTAGATGTTATTTTACCGAGCGGTTGGTATTACCGCGTCCGAACAGTTACTCCCCGATTAGAACCCGATTCCACCCGACGTTGACCAGATCGCACCGCAGATATTCAATCGGGAAACCTCTAAAGCGACCGAAAGAGAATGAAAAGAGAAGAAGACAGAGTACGGAGGAAGAACAGATTTATTATACACACACAAGCAATGGATGGAAGAAGCAGTCACACAGCGAATCGTTAACTTACACTATTCATTTTACTTAACCCCAAGACAACGAGTAGGACAGACAACGTTCACACTTACTCGGGGGATATTGCAGGCAGGTAGGGCTTGAGGTGGATTGCTGGAGGGGGGAGGCAGGGTCGGATGCCGCAGCTCTCAATTCCTCGCGGTTTTTGGCGGGAAAACCCTCCGTCGCGTATCCGCTGCTGTAGACGTCACGCGCTGGCTCGGCACACCTGCTCCTCTTCTTCTGGTGGAGCCGTCTCCCTCCTTTCAGCGCGTCTCTCCAAAGCTGGTTTCCTTTTCGAGTACCTCTCCTCTTTGGCTTGGAGCGTTTCGCATCTCACCGCTCCTCTTGGTGCCGCCTCTTCGCTCCTCTCCCAGGTCATCTCATGAAGCAGTCCCTTACAGTCGCTTTTATAACTCGGGGCGGAATCAAGCCGCCGGCTGCGAGGGCACGCCTACCGGTTCGCTCACCACGGTGCTGATTGGCCATGCGACCCTCTGGCTCACTCCTCCCCTCTATGACGAGGTGGAGACACGCCTTTCTTCTCCGAGATTAGCACATGGGCAATGGCGGCTTGCGGGATTGAACACAACTCGCACCCTTTTTAAAGGAACTTTGGAGAGCGGAGATGTTTGTGGAAATTGCAAGGGCCTATGCTTATTTTGTTTGATACAATGCAAAGTCAATCTAGTGGGAAACACATATTTAGCCTACATAGAATAAGGAAATACACTATTTAAAAAGATATATCGTGACCTGCGTGTAAGTTTCATGGAATTAACTAGGAGGACGGCTGCGACCATTATTTACATTAACAGGGTGTTACACATAAAAAAACCATACTTTTTACATTCGTTACACTTCCTCCAAAATTGTTACACTTCTTAAAAACCGTTACACTTCTCAAATTCGTTACCCACTTCTCAAAACCGTTACACTGCACCCTCCTTTCTTCAGGCCCGGTCTCGGGCCTACAAAACTTTAACTTAGTGTGACACGTAGGTGTAATTCCCTCTACAATTAACCTGACCCTGAGTGTGACAATCTTAAAACACAAATAAGTATGTCCCCCTATTGCATTGCACCCTGTCTAACAGACTCAAGCCCACAGCTAACCGAATTACGGAATTATTCTCAAACTATACATTTACGGTGGGGAGCATTATTTACAATGACGTGATTTCTTATTTACAACGCAACCCAGGACCTGTGTTTTTTTTTTTTCTCTTAGGGAACAAGAAAAAGAAATTCCTGTTGGGAGGGAGGAGACAGCACGCATTGCATCGATGCACCAGTACCAATACCACCAAAGCACCCAAAAGCACCACAAGCACCACAAAGCACCAAAAGCACCACTCGGTGCGCAGTCACCATGGTTCTTAATAAACACAACAAAACAACTGGTGGTGGTCTTCACTGTCTCTGCTGGGCCGATGTTCTTCCCGACGTCTTCTGGCTTCATGCGGCCTATTTGGACATAATAAAAAGCACAACTTGTGTTAGTTTTTATTTAGGGCCTCAGGGGCCAACTAAGGGTGGTCCACCTGTTTGGCATAGGTGCCACCTTACCGAGGTCCGCAAGCAAGATTCCCTGGCCACTATGGCCGGTCTCCAACAGAGGTGCCCTGCCCCAGAACCTGGGGTCCATCAAGTGGTACTTGGCCGCAGAACAGCGGTCCATAAAGTGGTACATCAACGCAATGCATGCTGGTTCTGGGAATCTCGGGCGCACAATGGCCACCTCACGCACGCTCCCCTCGGCACCCAATGGCGCACAGGTCCTCAAGTGGGAGACAAAAGGGGGGAAGACAATTGAGCGAGGGGTAAGGTCACAAGGGTACACGTCAATAAGGCAATGCAAGGCGAAATGCGTACGGAGGGCGAAGTGAGAAAGCTCGTCCCTACCGTACGTCACCCCCCTGTCACCTACACTACCCTTGCCCTTACCCCCTATTTACAAAATCTACCCATTTACAAATTCGTCACTACTGTCACGTCTTCCCCATATTTCCTCTATACCAAATTCGTCACCACAATCCCTCTAACCAAAATTTGCCATCACCCAATTCGTCATCAATCCTCATAAGGAGGCAGAGATGGAACATCAAAGCACAATGTCACACCCACGTCATGATGCGTCCCACAATCCAAACATTTGCATCATAAAAAATAATCAAAACATGGCATGGTGTGGAGTACCCGTCACCTCAGGTGAGTGGATGCAGATGGTGCGAGGAGATCCTTCTTCCTAACTATCCTCTAAATGACTTTAACACACTTTACACTACCCGGGGTCTTTCCCTGCCAATCCATTGGCCAACTTACACTATGGGTTCTAAAAACCAATTCCCATTGACCAAACTGTGGTGCTTCTCAATTTGGGGTCTCACTCCCCCGATTCATCTCCCGGTGCCTTCGCACAATTTCTGGGCTGCGACGTGTAGCTCTCCCAGCAGGTCTACCCACCTGCACACCTCCACCACTGTAGTTGCCACCCGAGCTTACCTAGCTCCTCACCCTAACCTAACTAACTGGGGAAGGCCCTCTCCTGGCTCTGTCACCCCCTGGTGCCCTCTGGCACTGGGCTACCCGGGTCCGTCCTCCGGATCCTCGGGCCCCATCCACAACAACTACTACCGGCTCCCAGAGCCCACCTGCGGCCTCACCTGGCCGACATCCTCACAGTGGTGGAGTGCCCAAACCAACTACACACACTAACAGGCTACACGCCCAGCCATTTCCACAACACTAATGCACCCATCCAAAGACCATTCTTTCACCCGCACCACAGATGCCAATATCCAACCACAATTTACCTGTACCCTCTACCTAACACTTACACTACCCGCCCCGGGTATCCGTGATGGGGGTCCACTCTTCCCCCATTCACACCTTCGCACCATCCACTCCACTCCACAATTTCCACCATACTCACTCCACGACCATCCATTCCTATACTCCATACCATTTATTCCATACACCTGTCCTCCATTCACCTGTCGTTGCACACCTGTGCAATCATACCTGGTGCCATCTGCACCCTCCTTTCTTCCTGGACCATTTGGTCAGCACAACACGCAATCACCACTACTCCCTCATACACTGCTCCATTCACCTGTTCAGTTGCACACCTGTGCAATCACACCTGTTCAATTCTCACCTGTTCAATCTTCACACACACGGCATCATCTCAGCTAACTACTCCCTTCTGAAACTTGCGCTTCCCAGTCGTCCCTTTAAACTATTGCGCTCCCACGTCATTATCAACCACACTAAACTACCTGCGTCCCCACTACAGGTATCAGTCACTATCTAAACCTTAACGTTACCTAATGTCATCTTCGCTAGATCCCTATCAATATAACCAAGCCCTCCCTGGCTCGGTTGTCATAGCCACCCCATAAACTATTGCGCATTTGCCCCCACCTGTGAGGGATGGTGGATTTGCCATCCCACCACATCGGGGGTCTCTCCCTATAAATTTTGTTCGTCCAAATTCAATAAACCAAAAATTTGCCATTTATTGCTAATCACCATACCATCATCAAATTTTGCTTTTTTCTAATTTCGGGTCGAAAACACTAACCTCATCACCCGTCTACTTATTACATCCTCTCGGTGCGCCAATTCCCTTCCAAAGCTCGGCTTCGTACAGCCGAGCAATGAACGCGGGTTCTTTGGTGCCGGCGGCTGGATGCGTCCGGCACTCGGTGCAGGGACGGGGGCTTACCCGTGCCGAGATCCCACGCACCACCTCGGCGTGGAATCATCCAATGTCCCGATCTCGACCTGCCGGCACGTCTCAATAGAAAGTGGTCGCCATGACGACCCTTCCTATCGGGCTGCCCGCTCCGCCTAGTGGAGCCCGGACGCGGCCGTTCCAAGCGAGGCACAGCGTGGATCGCGTACGGCGGTTCTTTCGAAACCGCCGTGGTTCGGATCCCCGCTGGTCCTCGCGGCACGCGAAGCTGCCCGACGCGCACCGAGGGCCCGATTCGGCTATAAGTCGTTCTAACCTCTAACCCGGTTACCGTCGATGCTTCACCTGCATGCTTAAACGCATACGCTACCCCTTTCTTCCTCATACATCCAGCCGTTCCCATGCTCCTCGTCGTACCTTCTCTTACACACCCAGGTACACTCATTCCACACCCAGCCTTGGTCACACACCTGACCACCGAACACCTTGGCACACATTCGTCGCTCGCACACCTCACCAACACACCTCTTCGCGCCCCTTCCTCGGTCACCTCCTCTGTGACCATCACAGGTGTGCGTTCACTCGCACACCCAACCACGTGCCTCACGACCAACTCAAGTGTGCATTCCCACACACGCTCTACCATTCCAGGTGTGCATCCTTCCATTCCAGGTGTACATCCTCGCTCACCTGTCACAACCAACTCACGCTCCGTGCCACTCTCACTACTCTCACCACCACTCTTGACAACGCACTCACCCGTACTCTCGACAGCGCACTCTTTCCTCATGCACCTGTCCGTTACACACCTTTCTCGCGCACACTCTCGCGCCCACTCTCCCGTTACATCCTCTGTAACACTCACCACAGGCGTGCATTCTCCCTTACTCTTGACAGCATGCGCTTTCCCCATGCACCCGTCCGTTACACACCTTTCTCGCGCATCGTTTTGCGCACACTCTTTCGTTACTTCCTCCGTAACACTTACCACACCGCGCTTCCATGTACCCCCTCGCACACGCGCTTCGACCAACTCACTCTTGACGGCACACTCACTCCTCGGCGTGCACTTTTTCCTCACACACCCCATGGTCGGACATTCTCGCACACCTCGTTTTTCGCACACCTGACCTGTCACACACTTCACCAACGGCCTTTCACGAACACCCGGATCCAAACCAATCCCCAAGCCGACTGAAGCTTTCCTCACATCATGTACATTGCCACTCACCTCCGTACCTCGTCTCCGCACCTCCTTTGCCACCTGCAAACTCTTTATTTGGTTAGTGAGCATCACATTATGAGTTGAGCACCGACCTTGTACCAATTCCATTACCTCCTCCTGGATTTCTCTCTTAGTTTCTGTCCGTCTCTTCTTAATTTCACTCACCTCTTCTTCCACTTCCTCTAATTTTTGTTTAACCTCTTTTATTTCTCGGTGCGTCTCCTCAAGTTCGTCCTCTAAGGCTACCGTGACCGTCTCTATGTGCATCCTCACCTCTCGGTCCTTTGTCTCCATTATCTCTGTCACCTCGTCCACCCTCATTGTCAGTTCCTCACGCACCATCTGACATTGCCTCTGTGTCGCTATCAAGTCATTTTTAATTTCTTTTTGTGTCGCCTTTAACCCTCCGAGTACTGCAGTGTTCCTTTGAACCTGCTCCACTAACTTCGTTTGTCCCTCTGTCAGCTGTTCCACCTCCTCCGTCAGGTCCTCTATTCCCCCATGTAACCTCGCCGTATTATTTCTCACCTCTTTCTCCATACGCTTCTCACCTCGCTTTACCTCCTCGCGTAGCCCCGAGACCTACTCACCCACACCTCGTCGTATCTCCTCCTTCATCTCCTCCATCTCCTTTGTAGATGCCACCCTCATCTGTCCCAATTCATCCCTCTGAGCATCCAATTTGGTTTCTACCCCGATTCTTACCTCCTCTATCTGCTCTCCCATTTGTTTAATTTCTCGGGCGGATTGCTCCCCTATCTCCCGCAATTTGCCTTCCATCCTGTTTTCTAACCCCTCTAACCCCTTTTTCATCCCTTCCATTTGATTCTCTTGAGCGGCCATTCTGTTTTCTACCCCCGTTAACCCATTCTTTACCTCTTTTATCCCATTGTCTAACCCCTCAAAATTATTGTCTAACTTCCCAAATTTCTTGTCTAACTCCTCAAAATTATTGTCTAACTTCTCACCGGTACCCCTCGCTTCTTCCCTCATTACCCCCAATTGCTCACTCTGAGCATCCATCCGGTTCCCCATTACCCCCATCATTCTGCTTTCCATTTCTTCGCTATTCTTGTCCATAAGGGCCTTCATTTGTATTTAAAAAAAGGTTCACATCCACCAACGGCGCTGCTACGGTCGCGGGCGCGGCAAAATTTGGTGCCGCTACACCCACGTGCGCGAGGACGCCACTTTGCGCGTCTGATACTTCCGCAACCACATTGCTATTTTTCTCCTCCTCCCTTTCCTCCACATACATTTCCCCGAGGTCCTGGGTCGATTCCACCCTGTCTATCTCTCCCACCGACATCCGATCGCCTTGATTGTCCATGGCGCGATCTCAAAATTCGGGTTTTATAAAACAAAATAAATTTCGGCAGCTTGTAATTTTGAGCGCGTTAAGCGCGCTTCGGGTCCGATCTCACTCCTCAACACCAATTGTTACTGATATAACACAATTGGTGTCCCAAAATTTGGGCCAAACAAATTTAGTCCCAGGTCCGAATCCAACTCCTGACAACCATTTGTTACTGATATAACACAATTGGTGTCCCAAAATTTGGGCCTAACAAATTTAGTCCCAGGTCCGAATCCAACTCCTGACAACCAATTGTTACAGACGCGGTTTTAGATGTTATTTTACCGAGTGGTTGGTATTACCGCGTCCGAACAGTTACTCCCCGATTAGAACCCGATTCCACCCGACGTTGACCAGATCGCACCGCAGATATTCAATTGGGAAACCTCTAAAGCGACCGAAAGAGAATGAAAAGAGAAGAAGACAGAGTACGGAGGAAGAACAGATTTATTATCCACACACAAGCAATGGATGGAAGAAGCAGTCACACAGCGAATCGTTAACTTACACTATTCATTTTACTTAACCCCAAGACAACGAGTAGGACAGACGACGTTCACACTTACTCGGGGGATATTGCAGGCAGGTAGGGCTTGAGGTGGATTGCTGGAGGGGGGAGGCAGGGTCGGATGCCGCAGCTCTCAATTCCTCGCGGTTTTTGGCGGGAAAACCCTCCGTCGCGTATCCGCTGCTGTAGACGTCACGCGCTGGCTCGGCACACCTGCTCCTCTTCTTCTGGTGGAGCCGTCTCCCTCCTTTCAGCGCGTCTCTCCAAAGCTGGTTTCCTTTTCGAGTACCTCTCCTCTTTGGCTTGGAGCGTTTCGCATCTCACCGCTCCTCTTGGTGCCGCCTCTTCGCTCCTCTCCCAGGTCATCTCATGAAGCAGTCCCTTACAGTCGCTTTTATAACTCGGGGCGGAATCAAGCCGCCGGCTGCGAGGGCACGCCTACCGGTTCGCTCACCGTGGTGCTGATTGGCCATGCGACCCTCTGGCTCACTCCTCCCCTCTATGACGAAGTGGAGACACACCTTTCTTCTCCGAGATTAGCACATGGGCAATGGCGGCTTGCGGGATTGAACACAACTCGCACCCTTTTTAAAGGAACTTTGGAGAGCGGAGATGTTTGGGGAAATTGCAAGGGCCTATGCTTATTTTGTTTGATACAATGCAAAGTCAATCTAGTGGGAAACACATATTTAGCCTACATAGAATAAGGAAATACACTATTTAAAAAGATATATCGTGACCTGCGTGTAAGTTTCATGGAATTAACTAGGAGGACGGCTGCGACCATTATTTACATTAACAGGGTGTTACACATAACAAAACCATACTTTTTTACATTCGTTACACTTCCTCCAAAATTGTTACACTTCTTAAAAACCGTTTCACTTCTCAAATTCGTTACCCACTTCTCAAAACCGTTACAATATATATATATATAGTTGCAGATTTGAGAATCCTGCACTTTGGTAATTGTAAATATCACCCTCTGTAAATAATGTAATAATTCCTTGTAAATACCTCCATTAATTGTAAAGATCAAAGGTCGTCCCCTTAGTTAGTCCATCGCACACACGTAGAAAATCATAGGACCTTCTAAATAGTTATCTCTTTATTCTATGTCAGTATAAGGCTCTGTTTTTCCACTAGTTCATTTGCGTTGCATCAAATGAAATAAGATAGATCCCCTTTTCAAATTCCCCAAAGCCTCCATTTCCAACTGCAGTATTGCCAACTGCATTTGCCTCCATGACGGCGTGGTCAGCTCGAAGAAGAAGGGCGTGGCCCGTCCCTCGTCATCATGGGCGGAGCCAGGAAGAGCCCGTGCCCACCAATCGGCACTGCGGAGAGCGACCCGGTAGGCGTGCCCTCTTAACCCGTGGCTTGATCTCGGGAAAAGCAATAAAAGGGTGGCGGAGGGACTGCTTAGAGAGATGAGTGAGGGAGGACGCACTGAGAAGTTCTGTGAAGGGAGGCGCATTTTTCATTTGTGGCATTTTTCCGATTCCGGAACTATCAAGGAGGTGCGGCGAGAAGGAGAGACCTGCTGTTTCAAACAAGCTCCTGCCGCACGCAGCTTGGTCGTGCTGCCGCGAAGCAACGCCGCCGTGTGAACCAGATTACGGAGGGTCGGTGGCCGCTCACCTCCAGCCTTGCCATTTGCACAGACCGGAACCGCATCCGTCCAGCCCTGTGGTCACACCTTCTCATCCTTCCAGCCATCCACCCCTGCAATACTATCCATTTGTGTATGTGAGTTTGTCTTGTTTGTTCTGTACTGGGTATAAGTTAAGCTTGTTTTAAGAATTGCTCTGTGTCCTTCTGCTCCTTCCATTTCCCTGTATATTACTTTTATTTCTTCTCTTCTCCTTGATTTTGGTTTGTGTAAATAATTAATAAATATCTGTTCTTCCTACCTTTGTCTTCTTCTTCATGCTCATCCGATCGTTTTAGAGATTTCCCCATTGAATTCCTGTGGTGCGATTTCGGCCAACGTTTATAATCGGGTTAGTCTTTGTTAAATGGCTCGAACTCCGGGTTGCTAAAAACCGCTCGGCAACTAGTCTATCTAAAACCGTGGTTTGAGCAGGAGTCTCTTCCCTGCTTCACGGTCAGGAGTGGCACTCAGGTCCTTGGGACTTTTCATTGACCAATTACCTTGGCTGCTCCCGACCGGAAGGAGCGTTGGGATTTCCAGGACTCACGTCGGTCAGTATCAGACAAGGGACTAACCCCCCCTTGGTAAGGGGAAAAGGCCGACGACTGAGATCCGTAACAATTGGTGTCGAGGAGTTGGGATTTGGACCCGAACCAAATTTTTTAAACATCCAAAAAAAAAATTGGTCAAAATTATGAGCGGCCGAAATTTCATGTAAAATCCAAATTAAGTCGTGCCATGGAGGATCAAGGTGACCGCCGGTAGGGGAGTTAGAAGAGGGGGTAGAGTCGACTCAGGACCCCAGGGAAGAAGTGGGAATAATGGAGGAGGAGCGCAATACGCATTGGGTAGCGGAGGTTTCAGGTGCACGAGATGCACGAGGTTGGAGGCGCACAAAATGGCGCCTCGCACGTGGGTGCGGTAGCCGAGCCCACTCTACCGGCGGGCTTTGACATGCAGGGCCTCATGGCGCAGCTACAGGCAGTCATCCAAATGGAAATGGGAAACCAACTTGTGGGATTGAGGAAAGATATGGGAGAAATGAGGGACAAATCAAGGGCAGAAATGAGGGCCGATAATGAGCAATTGAGGAATGGCTTGGGTAACCTAATTGGGAAGTTAGACAGCAAATTGGGGCAGTTAGACAATAAATGTGAGGGGTTAGACAATAAATTTGAGGGGTTAGACAATAAATGTGAGGGATTAAACGGCAAATTGGGAGGAGTAGGAAACAAGTTAGGAAGCAAATTGGAGGGATTCGGAAGCCGATTAGGGGACAAACTGGGGGGCATAATTGGCCAAGCCAAATAAATTAATGAGGGGTTGGCGAGGAGGCAAGCCGCATATGAGGTAAGGGAAGCCGAGAGGGAGGTTGGCCGCATGTTGAGCAGGAGGGGCACATCGGTGCACGACGAGGTAAAGCGGGTTGAGAAGCACTGGTTGAGCAAGGTGGAGAAAAGCACAGGTAAAATGACCAGGGTAGAGATCGCGACCCGGGGTATGGAAAAGCCGGCGACCGCCGAGGTAGAAAAGGAAATTTTATTCGGACCAGCGGTCATCGAGGGAAAGAAAAAAGAAATTAAGTCTGAATCATTCGAAGCAGTAGTGGAAATTGGAATTGGAGAGACCGGGGACTGAGAAAAGCACTTGCGGCAGGGAGAAATGGAGACTGTACAAAGTCCATGTTCACATCATGATGCTGTGCTTAACCCAAATGAAAGGTTGCAGGTGTTGGAGCGAAGAAGAAGAGAAGCGCCCAGGTGAGTCGTGCTGTGTATTGTGCGGGGAGATTTTGCAGGAGGATGTTTGGCGCAGAAAGAATTTTCGCGCGCTTGGGATCGAGAAAGCATCCGGGCGTTGGTGAAGGGTCCCTTGTGAGTGGTGTGAGTGGAAATGGTGCGCTTATGGAAAAAAAGTGTGCGTCGGAGAACGAATGCACGACAGAGTATGGGAGTGATACCGAGTGCGAGGGAGAATGCACGTCGGAGTGTAAGGGTGATGAGAGTGACACGGAGAGTGAGTTGGTGGTGGAGCGGGTGCGAGAATGCACACCTGGAATGGTCGAGCGGGTGCGGGAATGTACACCTGAGTTGGTGGTGGCGCGAGTGCGGGAGAGCACATCGGGGAGCGTGATGGTGAGTGTTACAGAGGATGTAACAGGAGAGTGTGCGCGAGAGGTGTGGTGTGTAACAGGGAGTGCGGTGGCGGAATTGGACGGAGTGTGTGGGATGCAAGGGAGGCGCCGAGACGCTGGGTTTTGTGAGTGTGAAAAGGGTCGCATATGCGTGTGAGCCTGCAAGTGAAGCATAGACGTGGACCGGGGCAGCGTTTAGGGTGACGGATAGCCGACGCGAGCACTCGGTGTGCTTTGTTGGATGCGAGGCTCGGCGCGGATCGGTGCTGCGGTGCTGCGGCGCTTCTCTTCGGAGCGTCGTGCACGATTCGGGCCTGGCCCTGCCCCGCACGGTCGAGCCCGGGCCTTGCCGGGCAAGGCGACCGGTCCGGTTCTAGGGCAGGTAGGAGGGACCGGAGCGGCGCCCCCTTGTGGTTGCGGCGTTCCGGCCAGGCGAGATTGAGCCATCGGGCCGGAGACCGCAAGGTTCCGCGCCGAGATGGTGCGTGGTATCTCTGCCCGAGCAAACCGCCTCCCTTGAACCGAATGCCGGACGGACCCAACCTGCAGGCGACCAAACCACCCGAATTCATTGCTCGGCTTTACGAAGCCGAGTTTTAATGATGTCATGACGTACCGAGAGGCTCAGATATAGCGGACTGTGATGATGATGGTGTTTTGATCCGAAATTGGGATAGTGAATAGGATTGGCAGTAATGATTGGCAAATTTGATGGGCAAGAATGATTGGCAGTGATTGGCAAATTTTGATTTGCAGAAAATTGGATTGGCAAAATTGATAATGGGAGATGCCCGATGTGCAAGGATGGTAAATCCACCATCCCTCACATCCACCGGGGCACATGAGCACTAGTTATGGGGTTTTGGCAGTGTAAGCTCGCCGAGGGAGGGTTTGGATAATGTATAGGGATCTAGAGAAATGACCAGAGGTAACTGTAGATGTAAGTAGCGACATGATACCTGTAGTAGGGGACGTAGGTAGATTATATACCACCGTTTAGTAGCCATTTTTCCCCGCAAAGCGGGGGTTGGCCTTTTCGGGGACCGTGGTAGTTGTTGTTTTTTTGGTCCCCTTTTTGAAGCAATGTTTTACGGCCGGATGCCCTTCCTGACGCCAACCCTTTTTGCCGCCTTCAACGACAAACAGGGAATTACCAGTGAACTGGTACTCAATTAGCCGACCTCGGAAGGATGACAGGCTGAGTCAACCCCCCTGGCGTTAATTCGGCGATCGAACGAGATTCGAACCCAGGATCCTAGGATCCTAAGCCGGCACCCTAGCCGCTAGCCCAACACCAGGGCTAGCCCAACACCCCTACTACAGGTAAGATTAGTTGGATGATAATGACGAGGGAGCGCAATAGTATAAGGGTTGACTGGGAAGCGCGAGTTTTAGAAGGGAGTAGTTAGATCAGATGATGCAGTGTGTTTTTGGTTTATTGAATGAGGAATTGGTATGGAAGTTTTGCGGGTGAGCATGTTGAGCAAAGGAGGGATTGCTAGGCAATGCTCGGGAAAAATGTGTGTGTGAGCGTGGGAAAATCTGGGTGCCTGAGGCAATGGTTTGGAGAGTTGGAAGTGTATGAGTGAATAATTGTGATTGTGCGTTGTATTGCATTGAGCAAATGGTCCTGGGAGGAAGGAGGGTGCAGGTGGCACCAGGTGTGATTGCACAGGTGTGCAACAACAGGTGTATGTGGTTGTGTGGAATAAATGGTATGGAGTATATGGAGTATTGGAATGGATGGTGTGGAGTGAGTATGGTGGAAAATGTGGAGTGGAGTGGCTGGTGCGAAGGGAGTGTATGGGGAGGATGGACCCCTATCACGAATACCCGGGGAGGGTAGTTTAAGAGTTAGGTAGAGGGTATAGGTAAAGTGTGGTTGGATATTGGCATCTGTGGTGCGTGTGGAAGAATGGTGGTTGGATGGGTGCATTAGTGACGTGGAAATGGCTGGGCGTGTGGCCTGTTAGAGGGATGGTTGGTTGAGCGCTCCGCCACTGTTAGGATGTCGGCCAGGTGAGGCCACAGGGGGGCTCTGGGAGCCGGTAGAGTTCAATGGGGCCCGAGGATCCAGAGGAATGATCCGGGTAGCTCAGTGCCAGAGAGGGCACCGAGGGGGTAAGCGCCAGGGAGGGCCTTCCCCAGGTAGATAGGTAGGGTGAGGAGCAAGGTAAGCTCGGGTGGCAACTTCAGTGGCGGAGGCACACAGGTAAGTAGACCTGTTAGGGGAGCCACATGACTCAGCCCCGAAATTGTGCAAAGGCACAGGGAGTTGAACCGGGGGAGTGAGACCCCATATTGATGAGCCCCACAGTTTGGTCAATGGGAATTGGTTTTTAGAACCGCATGGAATAAGATAGCCAATGGATTGGCAGGGAAAGACCCCGGGTAGTGTAAAGTGTGTTAAAGTCATTTAGGAAGTAGTTAGGATTGAAATCTCCTCGCACCATCTGCATCCACTCACCTGAGGTGACGAGGTGCTCCACACCGTGCCATGGTTTGTTATTTTATATTTTTGTGCAAATGTTTTGAGGATGTAAGACGCATCATGACATGGGTGAGACATTGTGCTGGTTGTTCCATCTCTTCCTCCTTAAGAGGGATTGATGATGAGTTGGTGATGGCAAATTTAGACATTGGGATTGTGGTGATGAATTTGGTATCAGGGGAGATATGGGGAAGACGTGACGGTAGAGACGAATTGTAAATTGTTGTAAATATGGGTAAGGGCAAGGGTGGAATAGGTGACAGGGGGGTGACGTACGCTAGGGACGAGCTTTCTCACTTCGCTCTCCGTGCGCACCTCGTTCTGCATTGCCTTGTTTGATGTGTACCCTTGTGACCTTACCCCTCGCTCATTTGTCTTCCCCCTTTTGTCTCCCACATGACCTGTGCGCCATTGGGCGCCGAGGGGAGCGTGCGTGAGTCGGCCATTGTGCGCCCGGAATTCCCAGAACCAGCTGTCTGCATCGATGCACCACATTATCGACCACATGTCTGTGGCCGAGCACCACTGATGGACCCCATGGGTTGGGGCATGGCCCCTCTGCTGGAACCGGCCATGAGGGCCCGAAATCTTGCTGGCGGACCTTGGCCACAGGGCACCGATGCCCAACAGGTGAACCACCCATAGTCGGTCACTGTTGGCCATAACTAAAAAGATGGACGTGTTGTGTGCCTTTTTATCTTTGCAAATAGGCAGCAAGCAAGAAGAACAAGAAAGACAACATCAGGAAGAACATCGGCCAGCAGAGCAGGAGCTGAGAAGATCCAGATCATCAGTGTGTTTGTTTTATTATTGTGATGACTGTGCACTGGTTGGTGCGTGACTGTGCTCTTTGATTGGTGCTTTATGGTGCTTTGGTGTTTATTGGTGCTGGTGCGTCGATGCAGTGCATGCTGTCTCCTCCCTCCCACAGGAATTTTCTTTTTTTTTGTTTCCTAAAAAGAAAAATAACAGGTCCTGGGTTGCAGTGTAAATACAATTAACGTCACTTGTAAATAATGCTCCCCACCATAAATGTGTAGTTTGAAAACCATTCCGTAATTCGGTTAACTGTGGGCGTGAATCTGTCAGGCAGGGTGCAACGCAAATAGCGGGACATATTTATTTGTGTTTTAAAACTGTCGCACTCAGGGTCAGGTTAATTGTAGAGGGAAATTACACCTGCGTGTCACATGAAGTAAAGTTTTATAGGCTCGGGACGTGCCTGGAGGAAGAAGGGTGCCGTGTTGCGGATTTGAGAATCCTGCACTTTGGTAATTGTTTGTAAATATCACCCTCTGTAAATAATGTAATAATTCCTTGTAAATACCTCCATTAATTGTAAAGATCAAAGGTCGTCCCCTTAGTTAGTCCATCGCACACACGTAGAAAATCTAAATAGTTATCTCTTTATTCTATGTCAGTATAAGGCTCTGTTTTTCCACTAGTTCATTTGCGTTGCATCAAATGAAATAAGATAGATCCCCTTTTCAAATTCCCCAAAGCTCCATTTCCAACTGCATTATTGCCAACTGCATTTGCCTCCATTACGGCGTGGTCAGCTCGAAGAAGAAGGGCGTGGCCCGCCCCTCGTCATCATGGGCGGAGCCAGGAAGAGCCCGTGCCCACCAATCGGCACTGCGGAGAGCGACCCGGTAGGCGTGCCCTCTTAACCCGTGGCTTGATCTCGGGAAAAGCAATAAAAGGGTGGCGGAGGGACTGCTTAGAGAGATGAGTGAGGGAGGACGCACTGAGAAGTTCTGTGAAGGGAGGCGCATTTTTCATTTGTGGCATCTTGTGGCATTTTTCCGATCCGGAACCATCAAGGAGGCGCGGCGAGAAGGAGAGACCTGCTGTTTCAAACAAGCTCCTGCCGCGCGCAGCTTGGACGCGCTGCCGCGAAGCAATGCCGCCGTGTGAACCAGATTACGGAGGGTAGGCGGCCGCTCACCTCCAGCCTTGCCATTTGCATGGACCGGAACCGCATCCTTCCAGCCCTGTGGTCCCACCTTATCATCCTTCCAGCCATCCACCCCTGCAATACTATCCATTTGTGTATGTGAGTTTGTCTTGTTTGTTCTGTCCTGGGTATAAGTTAAGCTTGTTTTAAGAATTGCTCTGTGTCCTTATGCTCCTTCCATTTCCCTGTATATTACTTTTATTTCTCTCTTCTCCTTGATTTTGGTTTGTGTAAATAATTTTTATTTTTTTTTAATTTTTTGTATACAAGATCGAGGCTCGTGAAAGAGCTAACATTAATCACACAAAAAGACAAACCGACACACAAAACACAAAAAACAAGGGGAGCGGCAGACAAGATGGGGAGAGAGGGGGAAGGACACAAAAGAGAGGGGAAGAGGGGGAAGGACACAAACACAACATTTGAGAGCAGGGACATCGGGAGGACTTGGGGGGAGGTGGGAGAGGAATAAAACATATGAACACTGCAAGGACTCTGGGGTGAATTACCGGGGGTAGAAAAGATCAAGGTTATTGATGGGGGAAGATAAGAGATGGTGGTGAACAGCTGTTTTAAAGACCTGGAGGGAGGAGTGGGATTGAAGCGAGTGGGGGAGTTTGTTCCAGAGGCGGGAGAAAAGGGGAATGAAAGAGTGAAGGTGAGCAGAGAGCCTAGACTTTGGCAGTTTAACGATAAGAGGGTTGCAGGCAGATCTTGTGCGACCTGAAGGAATATTGGGGGGACAGAGCACAGAGAGAGCTGGGGGAGCAAGGCCGGAGAGGAGTCGGTAGAAGACAGAAAGACCACCAACCTGCCTGCGGTGAGTGAGTGAAAGGCCCTCGGTGTTGACTACATCGCAGGAGATTCCAATGATTCTGAAAGCTTTGGCCTCAACAGCGTGAAGCCGAGCAAGGTGTGAGGCAGGAGCACCAGCCCAGAGGGGGGAACAGTATTCCATTGAGCTGCGGATGAAAGCCTTGTATGTGGTGAGGAGCTCAGGTGTGCCAAGGAAGGACTTCGCATGACGGAGGATGCCCAGACGGCGACTGGCTTTGGAGGCCAACTTGGAAATGTGGTTTTCCCAAGAAAGATCATGGCAGATAGTGAGACCCAAAAGCTTGAGCGACAGAACTTCTTGGAGAGGATTGTTGAGAAAGTAGATGGGAGGGTTGTCCAGTCGGTCCTTTCGGAGAGACATTGTAAGAGTGTGAGATTTGTCAGGATTGAAAGACATGTTCCACTTGTTTAACCAGTCTGTGATTTTGTCCAGGTCTGCAGAGAGTGAGGAGGCTGCAGACTGCCGATCTGAGGGATGAGGAATGGAGCGACAGAGAGTAGAGTCGTCAGCAAAGAGATAGAGAGGATTTTCAAGAGAGTCAGAGAGATCATTGATGAAGACCAGAAAAAGCACAGGGCCCAGAACACTACCTTGGGGAACTCCAGCCTGAACAGGAAGAGGAGATGAGAGAAACCCATTCAGGGCCACACGTTGACTACGACCAGAGAGGAAGTCCGCCAGCCATGCGTGGAGATTTCCATGGATACCAAAGGAGGAGAGTTGGTGAGCAGAGCAGGGTGCCAGACCGTATCGAAGGCACGTGAAATGTCAAGGGAGACCGCTCTAATTTCCTGTTTGGCGTTGAGGACCTCCATCCATTGTTGAGAAAGCAGAAGCAGCATGTCCAGAGTAGAGTGACCAGGTCTGAAACCAAATTGATGATCAGAGATCAAGCCATTGGAGAAGAGGAAAGATTTAATATCTGAAGCAATGATGGAATCCATGACTTTGCTGATAATTGGGAGAAGGCTGATTGGTCTGTAGTTGCTGGGACCTGTTTTTGCACCTTTTTTGTGCAAACCGGTGATGTTGGCTGATTTCCAAGCAGATGGCAGATGACCTTGAGCAAAAGAGAGGGTGAAGAGAACAGAAAGAGGGAGTGAAAGAGCAGAAGAACATGATTTTAGGACCCGTGGGCTGATGCCGTCAGGACCAGTTGCAGAATCAGAGTCGAGGGTTGACAGAAACTTTTCCACCTTGTCAGGAGGAAAGGACACAGAGTCCAGGAGCAGCTGGGTACGACTGGGTACGGTGGGTACAGAGAGGGATGGGTTTGGGACACAAGATTTAGAGGCAAACACAGAGTTGAGGCATTCAGCTTTTTCACGTGCGGAGTCAGCCGTTAAGCCGTTTGTGGTGAGGGAGGGGATGGAGGGGGAACAAACACTAGAAACAGATTTGACCAGACGCCACCAGGATTTGGAAGAGGGAGACAGATAAGAGAGTTCGGTCTTGAGAATGGTGAGATATTGTTTCCTGGCTCTCCTGAGGGTGGACACACACTTGTTTCGGGCTTTGTGAAAGGAAATGAGATTTCCTTCCGTTGGATTTGCTTTCCAGGAGACGAAAGCAAGTTGTTTCAGGGCAACAGCCTCACCACAAGATTCCGTGTACCATGGACGGGAGGAAGGGTATGACAACTGAAGACGAGATGGTATAAATCTGTGCATGAGAGAGAGCAATTTACTTTGAAAGAATTCCCAGGATGAGTTGATGTCAGAGGCGGTAGAGATGGGAGACCAGTCCAGATGATTGATGGCTGCTTGAAGACCGTGCCAGTTGGCCTGAGTGAAATGCCAGACTCGTCGACGCTGAGGAGGCTCTCTGAGAATGGTCAGAGAGATGTCCACTTTGACAAGCACATGATCAGATGAGCCGATTGGAGCAGAAGAAGAGCAGCAGACATTTTCAGGGAAGTTTGTCATAACCAAATCCAGAAGAGAAGATGCTCCGTTGACTGAGATCCGGGTCGGGAAATTGACAGATTGTGTCAGTCCCAGTGAGTCGCAGAAGTCCTTTGCTGAAGAGCCATGGCTGGTGAGAGAGGTACCCACACCCAGCCAACTGGCATGGTGACAATTGAAATCACCACATATGAGGAAGAGAGAGTTGGGATGGGTAGATAGAAGTTGGTCCATATTATCAGACAGTGAGATGTAGATGGAGTCATCGCTGTTTGGTGGACGGTACAACACACATATGAACAAAAGGTGGGAGCGAAGGGGAAGCCGTAGCCAAAGGTATTCCTGGGGGTGAGGTGGAGAGAGGGCAGTGGAGGGCGAGTGAGGAAGAGAGTTTTTTATAAAGATAGCAACCCCACCTCCAGGACGAGGCTCAGGTCTATCATACCGGAGGAGGGAGTAACCTGGGAGAGATACCAAGGCATCAGAGACATCATGAAGGAGGAAAGTTTCTGTTAAGCAGATCACATCTGGTTTGTCAGAAGCAACCTGTATGGAGAGGTCAGTCAAGTTTGAGCGAAGGCCCCGGATGTTTGAGGTCCATACCGTTAATGAAGAGGAAGGGGGAGCATCGGGTCCAGAACAGGGGGGGGAGGGGTAGGGTAAGATGTGGAAGAGGAGGAAGAGGTAGGGAGAGCTGTTGAAGGTGTGTCAGAGATTTCAGAGATTTCAGAATAGCTTGGAGAAAGGGAAGAATGGGGCGGACAAAAGGTTTGATGGAGATTGGGTGAGGCACAGTGAGGTGTTATTTGAGGAGGGGGAAGAGCGAGGCAGAAGGTTTGGGGAGATGAAGGTGAAAGTTGGAAGGGGGAAGAAGCCGGGAGGATGCTTTGAGGAGGAGGGGTGAGAGGGGAGTCTAGGAGGGGAGGAGCGAGGGAGAGTCTCGGAGGGGAGGGGTGTGGGGGGAGTTTAGGAGGGAGGGGAGGGAAGGGGCAAGGGGGGAGATTTGAAAGGGATGGGTGATGGGGAGGATTCGGAGGGGAGGGGTGAGATTGGATTTTGAAAAGTGTACGATTCATGGGAAACGAACATTTTTTGCAAAATGAGTTTGAGACCTTCGAGTCAAAAATACGTTTGAGGACACTGGGGGAGGGGTGGAGTTCTGGATAGTTTAGGGAATGTAGAAAGGAGGAACTGTAAGAGATGGTATTATATATATTTTTTGGAATGAATAGATTTGGTGAGCAAGACGAAAGCATCCTTTTGTAGGAAAAGAAGAAAAGGGTGTTATAATATATGAGAGAAAATAGTTGTTCAGGGGAGAGATTATACATTTCTAAACCGCGTGATCGCGAACGAAGAACAAACGAACAAAAAGAACAACAAATAAACGAATAAGACCTGGGAAGGAAATATTTTTTTGGGGGGGTTTTTTTTTTTTTTTTGTGAGTACAGATATTAAACAAGGAGGTACGGGGTGAACGACTGGTACGAAACAGAGAACGAAAAATAATTTCAGTGCATTCGACGAATCGCTGAGAGAAAAACGAAACCACAAGGTCGGAGACAGTACGGTAGTCTAAGCCTACGAGTACTAGGCCGCAGAATACTCGATACCATTAACCGACGATTGTGTATACATGTACGAAAAATTAGCACCGAAAATTTTCCAAAAGATACGCTATAGGTACACACACCGAAAGATAGATACAGTCTCGACAAAAACACGATTTTATTAAATATCTGTTAAATATCTGTTCTGTTCTTCCTACCTAATTAATTCTTCCTACCTAATTCTTCCTACCTACCTAATTTCTTCTTCCTACCTAATTAATAAATATCTGTTCTTCCTACCTTCGTCTTCTTCTTCATGCTCATCCGATCGTTTTAGAGATTTCCCCATTGAGTTCCTGTGGTGCGATTTCGGCCAACGTTTATAATCGCGTTAGTCTTTGTTAAATGGCTCGAACTCCGGGTTGCTAAAAACTGCTCGGCAACTAGTCGATCTAAAACCGTGGTTCGAGCGGGAGTCTCTTCCCTGCTTCACGGTCAGGAGTGGCACTCAGGTCCTTGGGACTTTTCATTGACCAATTACCCTGGCTGCTCCGACCGGAAGGAGCGTTGGGATTTCCAGGTCTCACGTCGGTCAGTATCAGAAAGGGGCTAACCCCCCCTTGGTAAGGGGAAAAGGCCGACGACTGAGATCCGTAACAACATATATATACATACATACATACATATATATATATATATATATATATAAATATATATATATATATATATATATATATATATTGTCGCGCAACCGCCTTTAATTAATATCAGGCGGTCATGGATGCTGATCGCGAAGGCCTTAGCCCCTGAGGTGAAAACTCAATGGCGGACTCCAAAACCAATAGCTACCCCAAGCGCACGGGATGGAGGAGAGCGCCGAGGGCCCTGCATCCATACCTGTTTTCGGGGCGTCTCCAATGCTGCTGAAAATTAAATAAAGCACACGGGAAACTGCCTTCAGGAATATATATAAAAATAATACAAGGGTTTATTAAATAAAGGCAGGGATAGGAAAAGCACGCGCCGGCAAATCTAATTCCTAAATCGGGATCCCGCACACCAGATATCAAATACAAGACGAGGGGATATGAATACCAAAATAACACGTCCGTTATGCAAAGTGTACGCGGTGTGCGGTCTTATCTGTCTTTGTCGTCTTGTCTTGGCCGCCGTCCAACACCGCTCCGTTCGGCCCCGATGTACCCACAAGGCCTCGCTCCAAGTGCCACGCGTCCGACGCAGGCCAGCGGCTCCACACAAGGTCGATCTCCACAAGGTCCGTGCACCAAAGGTCCAACGCAGGGCTGCACGAAGCAAGCGAACTCCACTCGGGCTCAGACTCACAAGCCAACTCTCAAGCCAACTCAACCAGCAAGCCAACTCTGAACTCAACCAGGGCCTGGACTCTCTCAACTTGACTCTCAGGAATGTAACTGCTTTATAAACTCGACTCTCAGGAATGTAACTGCTTTATAAACTCGACTCTCAGGAATGTAACTGCTTTATAAACTCGACTCTCAGGAATGTAACTGCTTTCTCAACTCAAGTCTCAGGAATGTAACTGCTTTCTCAACTCGACTCTCAGGAATGTAAATGCTTTCTCAACTGCCCAAAATGGCGTTCGGCCCTCGTTAATATGTGCTGGCCGGTGACGTCAGCCTTGGCGCACTGCCAACCAATCAGTCTCCTCCACCAACTCGCCGGCTCGCCCAGGTGCACGCCCACTGCGTCACTCTCACTCCCGCTCCTTGCTCCTGGTCTCATAGCGAGTGCTATTCGAGGTGGACAGGCCTCTCGGAGGTGTAAATGGCGGCGGCGCCCATCAGTGGTGTCCTGGCCTGGTTTCTTTCTAAGTCATCTCAGGGGGGAAGGCGTTATTTAGTGTTGCGCTGAGGATCCGTTGGAATGTCTATGTGATGTGCAGTGCCAAAAAGGGACAAAGGTTTGGCTAACCAGGTGAGGACACACAGGGGCGCTACTCCTTAATCCCTACACTACTTATCACTTGATCCTACTGGTAGATTCACAGGTATACATCTTAACCTGACAAATGCCTACACATGAAGAACTTATTACAGGTAGTTTTCCTTACCGCGACACCTCGAAGCATGTTACCTACTCAGCTCTACCTGCTCTACATATCACTACCCACCAGACATAACACAGCCCCCCCCCCCCCCCCCCCCCCCGTGGAACCGTAGCTCCTGCAAGGTTCACTGCAGGCGCTACCATCCTAGTCTTAACGCTTACTGTCACACACTTAATTAACCTATGAAATAAATCAGGAGGGCTGTGGGAAGTGAGTCGGACTACTTACCTGCACTTCCTTAACAAGCTAAACCCCTTAATAATCATGCATTCATGTATTTACAATGGTCTTCATTCCATCACTCCTGTGGTGGGATGAACAAACAACACACAAAAATCTACCTTAATCAGAAAACTTAACCTTACAAAAATTCACAAAACTCTATACATTTTTATATACCCCGGTCTACAGACTGCGTCCCCCGGTGGATGCCACAAGACACAACCTTACCTGCGGGGCCATCCCAATGTACCCCTAAATTTCCGAGGGCCCTGTCCAGATGTTACAGGTGAGTGACATGGCTCGGTGGATTTCGCCCACATGCATGCAACACAAACCCCTTATCCACTCATACACATTCCATGTCATTACACACAAAATTATTACCAACACGTATTTCACCCCCCCCCCCCCCCCTCCCAGCAGGACCATGGCATTGATGTCATAATCATGTGTGCATTCCTCAACTAGGCAGCGGGGAGGTACCGCACAAAAAGATGGTGGGGGCGCTTCAGGCTGTGGTGCCCGCAGTCCCCAAAACAAGTCAACCGACTTACAAGTTCATTGCCCCCCCCCTCCCCTTTACCTCTTGGCCCCGCGACAGCCCAACAGCCCATTTCCGCCGTTAACTCGCCAGTGAGGGTCTCCACACACACCAGGCTCCATTGCCTCCTGCTTCCGCGCAGCTCGACGGGTCACCGGGGGACTCCCTCACCCCACGGCGCCCAACCAGACCCTCCACTGACGAGCTCCAATTTCCAGATACCACTGGCTGCCAGGGGTAATTGCCGCAGAGGGGGGGCCGCAGGCATCTCTCCTCAGAGCTTGATCCGTACCTGCGGACACACACACCTTCCCCACCCACAAGACCCCAAAACACACTTCCTCCCCCGCTGCCATTCAATTCTCAACACAACTCAGCACAATTCCAAAGATGGGGTAAAAGGTGTTCCAAAGGTTGCCATGGCCTGCTACATGTGAAATCCCCCAGTTCACATTTAAACCACTAGGACGTGCCCGTACGTGGGTGCCCGTTCCTTGCCAAAAAAAAAAAAAAAGAAGTCTTCGCCCATGCATGGATGGGCGTGCCCATGGGCCCATGGGCGTGCCCGTAAGTGCGTGATGTGACCGTACAATGAATGTATCGTCCCGACGCCGCAGCTCGGATGGCGCTGCAGTTAATCGGGCCTGTATCGGCAGAGTTATTATAAACGTGTACTACAATCGATCGTACCTTACAGCGTCTGCTCGCCACGTTCACGTCGTCACTATGACTATCCGTAAGTCCGGAAGTGACGTCCTCATTTGACTGTCCGGAAGGTCGCATATCGCAGTTACGATGAATCGCAAATTAGTTTTAATTAGTTTTAAAACATAGTTTAACGCCAACATAGCGCCAACATAGTTTGCCAACGTGAAATAAATGAATACGCTCTCAAATGTGCCGTCCGAGGCAGAGTCTGTTCGCCACGTTCGGCACACGTGATAGCTCGCTGCTCTCTGATTGGTTGAATCGTTTTTTGGACATAGCTCGGTAACTACTTCTCCGATTAATATGAAACCTTGAAAAGGCACATCCTCGGGTCCCCAGCAATATACCTGGCAAGTTTCAAGTATATCGGACCCGTGGTTGTCGAGAAACAGCGGTCACAGACAAACAGACATACACACAGACATACACACAGACATACACACAGACATACAGAGATTACTGGAATTATAGATAGATAACACATTTTCAAAAGCACAATAATCACAACTCATTGTCTCCAATAATCATCACTCGTCCATTTCCTCCAACCTCACGACCACATAAAAACACATAACCACAACAATAACACAAACGCCACCCACAAGACACTGTGTGGCTCACATTTCATCCCCTCACCGGCCATGTCATCACTCTCACCCACCTCCCAACTCCAAATTACATGTCCCCAAATTTTCCACAAGCAAGTCCTGAAGCCTGGGACAGTAACCATCAAGGCCTTACCTCTACCTTGATGCACAGGTAACTTCCAGTTGGTCAAGCCCAAAGGTGCAATCCACCCACAAATTCCCAAAATGTATCAGTGGGCCAATCAAATTTCTCCAAATTTCTCTTTTGTCCCCACTACACTGGCAGGTATGTGGATCCGCATCCAACGGTGATCATCACTACACAACTACCTGTGGCCACGACAGCTCTGCACCTCTACCGTGCAAGGGTCATCGGGACAAGGTGAGCTGTCAAAACGCCAACATGGCCCATGAGTGTCCATGAGGGTGCGACCCACCATCCATCCGTCGGCCCCCCTGCGAGGAACACAGCTGCACCAGCCCCAGCTGGCCAATGTGGTGAGCACCTGCTGCCAAAAATACATTACCGCACACACTACCGCACGCACAACCTCGGCCCTGGGGGGCACGGTCGCAGTGCGTGGCATCCCTCCAGCCACGTCCCCTGCACCTCCACATCATCCCCCAGTCCGACCACAGAACTGCAGCCCCCCAGTGCTCACCCACACTTGACCACACCAAGGTCCAGTCAACAGCCATGCTCCACCAGGAGACTCACCCAGAAGACATGGTCCACACCCCTCGGACACGCACAGCACCACGTTGACCCTCAACTACACAACTACATCCCCATGATCCCGCGTCCCAAATATCAGCACAGTCGCCCCCGCAACCAGTTGAAAGCTGTGTCCTGCTGCCCTATCAATTTTATCACAGCCTCCAACACTTTGGTGTACACACCTGGATCAAAAATGGTGTCACAAAACAGTGTCCACCATTTCTCTTCACAAAATTCACCCTTAAATTTGCATCTAACCCACAGATTACCCATGCCAAACATTTTTCACAATTCACTCATTTCACCCAAAGAAAGATGCTTTGCCATACACATGCCAGCCGAGCATGGCCCGTATGCTCGGCTCGTTACAAATTCCCGATTCAACACTCCCATGGCTCTCTTCCCAACCCGAGAGTCCATAAATCATAACGGAACATCTGTGGAAGGTCACTCTCACACCATCACGTTCCACAGATGCTTCAATGGTTGTCTTGTAGGCTATCTCCATCCCTGTCCATTCGGTTTGACCCGCGCTCATAGCCCAACACAGCATGTCAGGTCACCACATGCTGGCTGTCCCAGAGTCTCAGGGAGAGGGTGTCAGGCCGCATGCCCGGGTGGTCACTACATCAGGCCCAAGCTGGCCGTCCACGGTGCCACCACCAAAGCGCAACCCACAACACCTCCCCCTAGTGGTCCTCAATATATGCCATCCCAGGCTTGAGAAACCACCTCGGACCCCCTGGAGGTCTTAACCCCCACCAGGGTCCGGTGACTCTGCTGGCAAGAGCCACCCGCTCGGACGGCGCCCCGCTGGACAAGGGACGCCACACTCCACCAGACCCCCCGTGGGGCCCAGGTCGTACCATGCCATCCCTGGCTGGACCCCACGTCCAAATCTCGCCAGCACAGCCCCCCAGCTGGCTGGCATTCCCAAATTTTGAAAGGGGCAAGTTTTGCCTGAGGCCATCCCCAATGACCTCTCCTGGTCCAAATCCCGCAGCCCAGGGACCAACTCCAACCAAGGCTGCTCCACATCAAATTCCCATTTTAATTTTATTTTAGATTTTCTTTTACCAATTTTTGCCCCAGGTGTCCAATCACCGCAGCTGCAGGTAACAACTCCCTCGGGTTGTTCTGCCCCTTCCTGCAGCCGGTCCAAATTCCCGATGGGGACCAAATCGTCGGAGGCTCGATCTCCCGACTCCCCAAGGTCCAAATCCAGCCCGGAGCCAACACACTCCCCCAACTGGTTGGTGTAATTTTGGAGCCTCTGTTTCCAAATTGCAGTGTATGGTGAGGGTCCCCTTGGTCACCTCAACCACCTCCTCAGACCAACTCACCTCATCACCCAGGCTCCTTTGGGCCTGGTCAACCCCTACCTCCATGGGAATGTCCCAGGTCCCCAGCCGCTGAATCACATCATCCTCATCATCATCCCCCATCAATTCCGGCTCCGACAGGTTTTGATCAATAAATACATGGTCCGGCTCCATTACTCGGACCCCCAATAATGTTACCCCCTCTTGCTCCGCACCCCCGCCCTGGTGCTGCACAATTCCGAATTCATCCCCCGGTTGGGGTGTTGTGACATCCACACGGTCCCGATAAACAACCAGGCCAGCAGGTGGGAAACATTCCCTGTTACAATTTGCACATGCATCTCCCCATCTACCTGTGCGCACTCCACACTCACCTGCACGCACTCCCCGTTTACCTGTAGGCATTCCCCGTTCACCTGTGGACACTCCACGTTTACCTGCAGGCATTCCCCATCTACCTGTGCGCATGCCCCATTAGCCTCTTCACATGCCATTCCTGGTGCAATTCCCAATTTGCCTTCCCCCATTCCGATTCACATTCTGCCACCTTTGGCTTCTCCTGTGCCCTGGCGGCACCATTCGTTCATCCTTCCCTCAATTCATTCGTCCAGGCATCCATTTTGTTAATCAATCCCCCAATTTCGTCCTTCAATTCTCGACTGGCTCGCTCACTGTTCTCCCTCATTTCCCGAAGCAATCGGTCCAAAATCTGGTCATTTATCGGGGCCGCTCCTACTGCTCCCAACTCCCCGGTAGGGGAGGGGGATAAGTTGGTGCTCGGGACAGGGGAGGTTCCAAGACTCACTTATAATTCCCCTATTTCCGGCTCACTCCCTAAACTGACAGGAGCCTCGCTGCGCACCTCCATTTCATCGACCTCCGACATCCGCTTTGATGAAGGTCGTTTCCCACGCGCGTATTTATTTTAATTCCAAAAACAAAATTTAAATTTGTCGAAGACACGATATCGCGCTCCGTATGTCCAATCGACTAAACAAATTTCTCCGCCTCGACTACAAAAAAATTTGTTTCCCAATTCTCCAGACTCTGACACCAATTTTTTTTGGGGTTCAATCCCACTACTGACTACCAAATGTTGCGCAACCGCCTTGAATTAATATCAGGCGGTCACGGATGCCGATCGCGAAGGCCTTAGCCCCCGAGGCGAAAACCCAATGGTGGACTCCAAAACCAATAGCTACCCCAAGCGCGCGGGATGGAGGGGAGCGACGAGAGCCATGCAGCCGTACCTGTTTTCGGGGCGTCTCCAATGCTGCTGCAAATTAAATAAAGCACACGGAAACTGCGTTCAGGAATATATATAAAAAATAATACAAGGGTTTATTAAATAAAGGCAGGGACAGGAAAAGCACGCGCTGGCAAATCTAATTCCTAAATCGGGATCCCGCACACCAGATATCAAATACAAGACGAGGGGATATGAATACCAAAATAACACGTCCATTATGTAAAGTGTACGCGGCGTGCGGTCTTATCTGTCTTTGTCGTCTTGTCTTGGCCGCCGTCCAACACCACTCCGTTCGGCCCCGATGTACCCACAAGGCCTCGCTCCAAGTGCCACGCGTCCGACGCAGGCCAGCGGCTCCACACGAGGTCGATCTCCACAAGGTCCGTGCACCAAATGTCCAACGCAGGGCTGCACGAAGCAAGCGAACTCCACTCGGGCTCGGACTCACAAGCCAACTCTCAAGCCAACTCAACCAGCAAGCCAACTCTGAACTCAACCAGGGCCTGGACTCTCTCAACTTGACTCTCAGGAATGTAACTGCTTTATAAACTCGACTCTCAGGAATGAAACTGCTTTCTCAACTCGACTCTCAGGAATGTAACTGCTTTCTCAACTCGACTCTCAGGAATGTAACTGCTTTCTCAACTGCCCAAAATGGCGTTCGGCCTTCGTTAATATCTGCTGGCCGGTGACGTCAGCCTTGGCGCACTGCCAACCGATCAGTCTCCTCCACTGACTCACCGGCTCGCCCAGGTGCACGCCCACTGCGTCACTCTTACTCCCACTCCTTGCTCCTGGTCTCATAGCGCGTGCTATTCGAGGTGGACAGGCCTCTCGGAGGTGTAAATGGCGGCGGCGCCCATCGGCGGTGTCCTGGCCTGGTTTCTTCCGAAGTCATGTCAGGGGGCAAGGCGTTATTTCGTGTTGCGCTAAGGATCCGTTGGAATGTCTATGTGGTGTGCAGTGCCAAAAGGGACAAAGGTTTGGCTAACCAGGTGAGGACACACAGGGGCGCTACTCCTTAATCCCGACAATACTTATCACTCGAACCTCCTGGTAGATTCACAAGTATACATCTTAACCTGACAATGGCCTACACATGAAGAACTTATTACAGGTAGTTTTCCTTACCGCGACACCTCGAAGCATGTTACCTACTCAGCTCTACCTGCTCTACATATCACTACCCACCAGACATAACAATATATATTTATATATATATATATATATATATATATATACTGAAACGCAAAAGAAACTTACCACCTTTGAAACCTTTAAATATCAACAATAACACTGCGTGTAGTAAATGTGTGAACTTATTTGTGGACAATAGTGTCCTCACTGTCAGACAAAATGGTCACGGATGGTCACTTGAACCTTCAATGGTCACTTCATAGCACAGCTGTTGAACAGCCGTTTTGACTGTCAGTGATTAGCCAAGGGGTACGGGATGATTTTAATGAGCTGCACGTGATGTCTTGATATTGGCTTTAAAAAGGCCAGTGCAAAATGGGCATTTTCACCCAAAAATTTGAACATTTTGACCAACTTCAAAAAGACCGAAAACGCAAAAGAAACTTATCACTTGTTTGAAATGTAATAAAATTGTAACAGTTCAAAATAAAACAAACCAACAATTGCTAATTGAAACATTGGCATTTTATTGATAACATGTCAAGTTTTTGACCAAGATACACCATCTCATCAGTTTGTTCTACAGTACAGAACAGCACAGGGTGCAATGTCAGTCCCCTTTCAATAGCGTGTGTGGCCACCATTGTTTTGGATACAGGCAGTGCATCGTCGGCGTATACTGCCTACCAGTCTTTGGATGGATTGCTGCTGGATTATGTCCCACTCAGTCCTCAATGTCTGAAGCAGCTCTGCCCGTGTCCTGGCCCTGCCAACTACGCGTCTCCCAAGCTCATCCCACAGGTGCTCTATGGGATTCAGGTCAGGGGAGAGCGCAGGCCACTGCATGGTGTTGATGTTCTCGCCTTGGAGAAATGCAGTGGTAAAGCGAGCAGCATGGGGACGAGCGTTGTCATGCTGAACGGTTCTCAGTTCTGGGTGGTCTAGCAGGAATGGCAGCAGATGAGGTCGCAGGATGTTATCCACATACCGCTCGGCGTTAAGATTCCCATCCACAACCACCAGTGGCGTCCTGTACCGGCCTGATATGGCGGCCCACACCATCACACTTGGGCCACCCCACCTGTTGGCTTGACGCACGCAACAATCGGCATATCGCTCGCCAGTTCTTCTCCAGACACGCTCACGCCCATCAGGACTGTCCACACAGAACCTTGACTCATCGCTGAAAGTGACCTCGTTCCACTGCGCCAAGGTCCACCGCTGATGCTGCTGGCACCATCTCTGTCGGTAGCGGCGATGGGCAGCCATCATCACGGGGCCTCTGTATGGTCTTCTGGCAGTCAGACCATAGTCATGCAGTCGTCTTCGTGCAGTATCATTGGAGATCCGTGGGTTTGCACGCCCCGGAGTTTCTGCCGCAGTGCGGGATGCTGGACGGAATCGATCCCGCAGGTGACTTCGGACCATCTGCCTGTCCTGCCTTGAAGTGGTGACTCTTGGCCTCCCTGATCGAGGTCTGTCATCTGCAGAGTTGTGGAGGGTGTCTCTGTCCACCAGGGCCGATATCGTCTGGTGTGAACAGCCAAGGCGACGTGCCACCTCACGGTAGCTCAGTCCGCCTTGCAGCATGCCCAGGGCACGCTGCCGTTGATCCCTTGACAATCGTGGCATGTTGATTGAAATGCCCATTTTGCACTGGCCTTTTTAATGCCAATATCAAGACATCACGTGCAGCTCATTAAAATCATCCCGTACCCCTTGGCTAATCACTGACAGTCAAAACGGCTGTTCAACAGCTGTGCTATGAAGTGACCATTGAAGGTTCAAGTGACCATCCGTGACCATTTTGTCTGACAGTGAGGACACTATTGTCCACAAATAAGTTCACACATTTACTACACGCAGTGTTATTGTTGATATTTAAAGGTTTCAAAGGTGGTAAGTTTCTTTTGCGTTTTCGGTCTTTTTGAAGTTGGTCAAAATGGTCAAATTTTTCGGTCAAAATGCCCATTTTGCACTGGCCTTTTTAAAGCCAATATCAAGACATCACGTGCAGCTCATTAAAATCATCCCGTACCCCTTTGCTAATCACTGACAGCCAAAACGGCTGTTCAACAGCTGTGCTATGAAGTGACCATTGAAGGTTCAAGTGACCATCCGTGACCGTTTTGTCTGACAGTGAGGACACTATTGTCCACAAATAAGTTCACACATTTACTACACGCAGTGTTATTGTTGATATTTAAAGGTTTCAAAGGTGGTAAGTTTCTTTTGCGTTTTCGGTCTTTTTGAAGTTGGTCAAAATGGTCAAATGTTTCGGTCAAAATGCCCATTTTGCACTGGCCTTTTTAAAGCCAATATCAAGACATCACGTGCAGCTCATTAAAATCATCCCGTACCCCTTGGCTAATCACTGACAGTCAAAACGGCTGTTCAACAGCTGTGCTATGAAGTGACCATTGAAGGTTCAAGTGACCATCCGTGACCATTTTGTCTGACAGTGAGGACACTATTGTCCACAAATAAGTTCACACATTTACTACACGCAGTGTTATTGTTGATATTTAAAGGTTTCAAAGGTGGTAAGTTTGTTTTGCGTTTCAGTATATATATATATATATATATATATATTATATATATATATCTATACATATGTATATATATACATATATATATATATATATGTATATATATATATATATATATATATATATATATATATATATATATATATATATATATATCAGTCATTATGCGACTTCATACCATCAGTGGGGATCCCTGCGCATCGTAAGAGCGTGACCAATGGTTGGCGTCAGGAAGGGCATCCGGCCATAAAAACATTGCCACCATGATTGTCATACTCTAGCGGGGACCTCGGCTAACCCCGGCTCTAGCGGGGAAGATGGCCTTAAAACGATCATTCATACCATCAGTGGGGAACTGCCAATAAGGTGTCCCATGCAGCTACTGCTGCACCTTACTGGGAGTGATAAGCACCGCCTGCCACACGGTTACATTATCTCTCGTATTCACTCTCACTCTATGGAGTCGACCTGGATGCAGTTGGGAGCAACAAATTAGTAACTGTAATTTGGCGCTCCAACCTAATGAGCGAACATCATGTTTGGTGCTGTGGATTCTGGATGTGGAGGCGATTTTGTTATTGTAGTCTGCATTCGCACTGGCTGGGGGTGGGGGTATGTACGCATCCAAGTGTAGTTGCTGCATGTGGATGTGTATGTGCCCCTGCTGGCCCACCTTAGCTGACCGTATCGAGGTTGAAGGGCCGAAACGGGATGACGTTGAGGACCTCGACTGAGGACCCGGTCAGTGCGGCACACTTGTGACCAGGTGTGTTTTGAACTTATGTTTGTGCTGGTGCTACCAGTGCCTCCCAGGAAAGACTGGGTGGCGACCAGGAATAGGCTGGTGACGCTGGATAGACAGCATCGGGGGTAGGTGGCCTTGTCAGAGCCGGATGGGTTGTGTGCGTAAGGTGGGTGAGGAGGAGGTACAGCAACGCAGTGCCTTTGAAAAGGGGACACGTAAGACCGCCGGGAGAAACAGCCAGGTAGCAAGCCACAGTGTTGTATGTCCTGGGGTTGTACTTCAGCAGGGAAAGGATGTGAGGAGGAGAGTGAAATGGCCAGGTATGGGAGAAAGGGAAATATAAAGGTGGGTGTTTGAGTGTTCCACCATGTTTGTTTGGTGCTGTGGATTCTAGATGTGGAGGCGATTTTGTTATTGTAGTCTGCATTCGCACTGGCTGGGGGTGGGGGTATGTCCGCATCCAGGTGTAGTTGCTGCATGTGGATGTGTATGTGCCCCTGCTGACCCACCTTAGATGACCGTATCGAGGTTGAAGGGCCGAAACGGGATGACGCTGAGGACCTCGACTGAGGACCCGGTCAGTGCGGCACACTTGTGACCAGGTGTGTTTTGAACTTATGTTTGTGCTGGTGCTACCAGTGACTCCCAGGAAAGACTGGGTGGCGACCAGGACTAGGCTGGAGATGCTGGAGAGACAGCATCGGGGGCAGGTGGCCTTGTCAGAGCCGGATGGGTTGTGTGCGTAAGGTGGGTGAGGAGGAGGTACAGCAACGCAGTGCCTTTGAAAAGGGGACACGTAAGACGGCCGGGAGAAACAGCCAGGTAGCAAGCCACAGTGTTGTATGTCCTGGGGTTGTACTTCAGCAGGGAAAGGATGTGAGGAGGAGAGTGAAATGGCCAGGTATGGGAGAAAGGGAAGTATAAAGGTGGGTGTTTGAGTGTTCCACCATGTTTGTTTGGTGCTGTGGATTCTGGATGTGGAGGCGATTTTGTTATTGTAGTCTGCATTCGCACTGGCTGGGGGGTGGGGGTATGTACGCATCCAGGTGTAGTTGCTGCATGTGTATGTGTATTTGCCCCTGCTGGCCCACCTTAGCTGACCGTATCGAGGTTGAAGGGCCGAAACGGGATGACGCTGAGGACCTCGCCTGAGGACCCGGTCAGTGCGGAACACTTGTGACCAGGTGTGTTTTGAACTTATATACATATGTATATATATATATGTATATATATATATGTATATATATATATATGCATATATGCATATATACATATATATATATATATATATATATATATATATAAATATATATATATATATATATATATTGTAACGAATTTGAGAAGTGTAACGAATTGGAGCAGTGTAACGAATTTGAGAAGTGTAACGAATTTGAGAAAGTGTAACGAATGTGAGAATTACGGTTTTGTTGTGTGTAACTGTCACCCTCCGTAATGTAAAGAAAGGTCGAAGCTCGTCCTCTTAGTTAATTCCATAAACCTACACACAGGACACCATATATCCTTTTAAATATTTAGTCCCTTATTCTCTGTAGGTTAAGGATGTGTTTCCCAATAGTTTGACTCTTCATTGCACCGAATTAAATAAGAGTAGGCCCCTCTGACGCCCCATGGCAGCTTCCAAGTGCCAGGTTTGCCAGGTTTGCTGCAATTGACTCTTTAGGCACTTTGCTGCATTTTCATCTCCCGTCCACTTTGCTTCATTTGACTCCATTACGCACGAGGTAACGACGAAGAAGAAAGGTGGGTCTCCACCTCGTCATAGAGGGGAGGAGTAAGTCGGCCCCGCTCATCCAACCCAGACCGAGGGGTTTGGCTAGAGAGGGCGGAGAGAGAACACTTAGGGGAGGTTCGCAAAGGTTGAAGGGCGGGGCCTATATAACCCGCAGCACGACGCTCCCCACGGCAGATGAGCTTTTTGGAGAAGATTGAGGTCCGAAGAAGATTGAGAGAGAGGTGCGGCAGATGCGCGATCCAGCTAAAGCAGCCAAGAGAGAACGAGACGTGAGGGGGTGCTGATACTGAGCAATACGCCGAGACCCTCTAGGCCCTATTGCCGGCTGTGGAGACGCGGAGCTGCCAGCTGCTGTTCGCTTCGAGCACGGAACGTGGACCTCGACGGTGTGGAATTGCCCGGACCTTCCTGCCCTGCCATCGGCTTGGACCTTCTCCTCCCTCCAGTGATTCCTGCCATCATTTCCCCCGTGTAAGTGTGCCCGTTTGTCCGTCTTTCATGTTGTCTTGGGGTATTAATTAAGACTGCCATATATATAAGCTAATCATTGCACTATGTCTCCTGCTCCTTCAATTGCCTTATAAATCATCTTTCTTTTCCTTTCTGCTTAGTGTGTATAAATAGTAATAAATCTTGTTATTCCCTACTTTGTCTTTACTTCTTCATGCTCTTTCGGTCGCTTTAGAGGTTTCCTTATTGAGTGTACGTGGCGCGATTCGGCCAACGTTTGAGAATCGGGTTAGTCTTTGGTAATGGCTCGAACGTCGGGTTGCTAACACCGCTCGGCAAATAACATCTAAAACCGGGGTTCGAGCGGTACTTGTCTCCCTAGTCTGCAGAGGGACGGATAAAGGTATTCGGGATAGACCCTGGACCCATAACCCTGATCCGTTCCATCCCACGGGAGAGCGTTACAAGTGCAAGGACCGGGGAGACGGCCAGCTTAACAGGACAAGGGGCTAATCACCCCTTGCTAATGGGAGAGCCGTCCCCCGTATCCGTAACAATATATATATATATATATATATATATATATATATATATATATATATATATATATATACACAGTGAAACCTTGACTTACGAGTGCACCAACTTACGAGTTTTCCGAGATACGAGCCGTCGCTCGGGCGGTTTTTTGCTTTGAGATGCGAGCCGAGATCTGAGTTACGAGCTTACGCCACCCGCCACCAGGTGGGTTCCGGTCACGTGGTTATCTTGCCGTGCAAGCATCTCTGCCGTATATCGCTGCTGCTTTGTTTTCGCATTTTGGTTATTTTGGAAAATTTCTTAGTTTTAACCATGGGTCCTAAGAAATTGAGTGCCAAGGGCAGTACTGAGAAGAAGAAGAGGATGATGTGCTTGGATATAAAATACGCAATCGTCGAAAAACATGAGCGAGGTGTGCGTGTTGTAGACTTGGCGAGGCAGTACGATCGTAGTACTTCTACGATATGTACGATTTTGAAGCAGAAGGAGTCGATAAAGGCTATAACGCCAGCCAAGGGCGTTACGATTATTTCAAAGCTCCGGACCTCTGTCCATGAAGAGATGGAGAAGTTGTTGTTTGTGTGGTTGACGGAGAAGCAGCTCGCAGGAGATACCGTGACCGAGAGCATCATCTGTGAGAAGGCACGAGACATTTACGGGGATTTGGTGCAGCAGACGGCGGGAACATCAACGGACAAGGCATCGGAAGTCATTCAAAGCCAGTCGGGGATGGTTTGATAATTTTAAGAAGAGGACCGGCATTCACTCCGTCGTCAGGCATGGTGAGGCAGCAAGCTCGGATGTGAAGGCAGCTGAAGATTTTATTATAACTTTTGCCGAACTGATAGAAGCCGAACGATACATCCCCCAGCAAATCTTCAACTGTGACGAGACAGGGCTCTTCTGGAAAAAGATGCCGAGGAGGACGTATACAACGGCAGAGGAGAAGAGCATGCCAGGCCACAACTTGTTCAGAGTGCCGGCGATAGCTCGCCTTCTCTTTGTGGAAGACACGGTGAGATCCTTAACATCCAACAACTAATGGGACGCAAACGGGGCGCCCAGTTTAGCGGTACACACATTGATGAATCACCCTGCCTGTGAAACACCGACATGACAGGTTATAACTGGGTCGGGATTCAAACCCAGGCTGGACAGTTTAGAGTCAAGTGTGCGTACCTCCAGTCCAGGCCATCATGCCAACTTGTATGCTGCATAGAGGTGAAATATAAAGCGCGAGATATTTTTATATATACTGTATATATATTTTTTTTTAAAGTGGTTTTTGGCGGGCTGGAACGGATTAATAGCATTTCAATGCATTTTAATGGGGAAATTTAATTTGAGAAACGAGCAAATTGAGTTACGAAGCTCGGTCACAGAACGAATTAAACTCGTAAGTCAAGGTTTCACTGTATATATATATATATATATATATATATATATATATATATATATATATATTTATATATATAATCGTTAGATTAAATAAGACGCGGACGTAGCTTCAGGACGTCGATCTTTAATTGTCGACAAGCTTTCGACCAACAAAGGTTTCTACTGAGTCTACAAAAACAGCAGGCATATATATCAGTCAAGTATGTATGGTGATATGTGTGTGAGATGTGTGATGTGTGTATAAAATGCATACAGAAGGAAGAGCCACGCCAAAGTTCACTCACCAGCCCCAAGTTCAACGGAAGTGACCGTTTGCGTTACAGTTAGGGTGCACGTGCATATACAAATATAGAGATATACATACATAAACACACAAGCATATATTCATATCCCATTTATATTCATATAATATATTTATATATTTATATAAATGACATATAAAGGTAGAATGAATGATGAATGAATGAATGAATGAATGAATGAATGGGTTACGGTTAACAATTTGATTGGGTTGATGTGGGAACATGCTTTAGTCATCAAAATTTATGCCATGAGGGACTTTTGTCCGAAGTTTGTGTATCCAAAAGGACTCACGTTTCAGAATCGTGGTGTGTGATCGATTTGTGATTGATTCAATGGCAGAGATCTGAATGTCATTTATAGAGTGATCCGGTTGATTAAAGTGTATCGTGTAAGGTAGAGATTTGCCCTGACTGGTGTGGAAGTTATTGATTTCTGACCGGGTGTTATTAAATCGTGTGTAGAGTGTATTTTCAGTTTTTCCAACATATTGTTTGGTGCACTTTTGGCAAGTGATTAGGTATATTACCCATGTAGATTTGCAGTTCATATAGGAGGTGATGGGGAATTTTTGTCCAGTGCTAGAACTACAGAATTTGTTTCCTTCTAGTAAATGCTTGTGAATAATGCATTTGTTTGCTGTGCATTTATAGAAGCCAGGGATCCTAGTTTCTTTGTTGTGGGGCTGTGGGTGCTTTGCTTTTACCAAGAGGTCCCTGAGTGTCCGACCACGTCGAAATGATGTTAGTGGAGGTTGAGGAAATGTGGTGCCGAGTGTTTCTGATTGATGGAGGAGAGGAAGGGCCTTATTCAGAATGCTTGGCAATTGGGATGAGGTAGCAGAGTCGGTGGTTACCAGTGGGACACGGTTAGTTGCAGGTTTGGGTTTGTAAGTCAGAAGGTCTGCTCTCGGTATGTGTTTTGCTCGGGTTATTGCTTCTTGCACAGAGTGAGGGTCATAGTTTCTTGCAATGAAGTGTGTTTCTAATTGGCAGAGAGAAGTTTCTTCTGCCATTTTTGTTGAGCAAATGCGTCTTACTCTGATTGCTTGACTGTATGGTATGCTTGCAATTGTATGTTTAGGATGAGATGAAGAAGGGAGAAGGTAAGAGTGAGTGTCTGTTGGTTTGGTGTATAGTTCTGTTTCGAGTCTGTTATTTTGAAGCGTGAGTGATGTGTCTAGAAAGTGAACTTCGGACTGTGAGCTGTCGAATGTAAACTTGATGGTCGGATGAATCAAATTTAATTCATTTTGGAATTGGGTGAGACTACGGGGGGATTTTGACCAGATGAACTGGATGTCATCAATATAACGTACCCAGGATTTTTCCAAGATTCCGTGATGAGGTTGTGCATTGATCTTGGCCTCTATCATTCCCATGAAGATGTTAGCGTACGATGGTGCAACAGGGGTACCCATAGCGGTACCTTGAGTTTGAATGTAATGTCGTCCGTTGAATTGGAAATTATTCAGTTTGAGTGTCAGTTTTAATAGGCGCATAAGGTCTTGAGTAGGTGGCTTTGGGACTTGTCGTGTATCGAGGGCTTTGCGGCATGCAGACAGGCCTTCTGAATGTGGAATATTAGTGTAGAGGGATGTAACATCTGCTGTGACTAAAATGGTTTGGGAGTTGAAAGGTGAGTATATTCTGTTCAATCCTTGGATGTGGGTCAGAAAACTGGTTGTGTCCTTGAGGTATGAGGAGAGCTTCAACACGAGAGGACGTAAATGACAGTCAACAAATTTTGATATGAGAACAGTTGGACATGTGCAGCCAGATACGATTGGTCTACCTGGATTGTTTACCTTGTGTATTTTAGGAAGAAAATAAAGGTTAGGGCAATGAGGATCTTTCGGAACCAAGCGAGATTTGATGGTTTTATCCACCCGAATAGAATCTACTACCTTTTTAACCTCTTCAAGATGTAAAAGGGTGGGGCCGGATGGGAGCTCTTTGTAAGTATCACTATGTAGTTGACGATTACCTTCTGCAACGTAATCGGTAGTCGACATAATGACAATGCCAGTACCTTTATCTGCTGGCTTTATGACTATCTTTTCATTGTTTTGGAGATTGTGAAGTGCTCGTCGCTCTGCCTTTGTAAGATTGTCCTTATGTCTGGAACAATTATATTTTTGTGCCACCTTTTCAATTTCATTGCTCACTTGTTCCATATAGACATGTAGATATGGATTGTCAACACGTGGTGTCCAGGTGCTTTTTGGTTTAGGTAAAGTGAGTTGTGGTGTATTAGTATTGGTGTATGTGATTGTATGCGTGGTTGTTGGTGTTGTTTGTTGTGGCGTTGATGGTGCTGGGTGTACTTTAGCAAAGTGTGCCTTTAATGTCATTCGCCTACAGAAATCTTTTAAATCTTCTTTCAATTGTAATTGGTCTATTTGTGGAGCGATTGGGCAAAATTTTAAACCCTTAGAGAGCAGGTTTATTTCCGCCTCACTGAGGGAATGATTGGAAAGATTGATGATCCCGAGTTTAGGTAGATCTACAAGTTTGGTTGCAGTAGAAGTTCTATTGTTGTTGGTTTGACTATTTTCAACCTCAGCTGTGTTCATTTCCATGGAGGAACGGTTCTGCATGTAATGATGTCTGCGGTTTGTGTATTGTTTTTTACGATAATGTCGATTTTTGTGTTTATGCTTATGTTTAAATGTCGATAATGTCGTTTATGTTTATATATCTATATATATATATATATATATATATATATATATATATATATATATATATATATATATGTATATATATATATATATATATATATATATATATACTAGCGGGGTCACCCGTGGGAATCCCACGGGCATGGATGTGTGTGACATTTCGACATATTGAGTTAGATGCTGCACATTCATTTTTACAAAATGGTTACTGGCAAGTCATCAGATCCAGAAATTGTGTGATGAACACTTTATTTATTTCACATAATATGTGACCCCTCACTCCTCTCCACCTGACACTCTCCTGTCTCCACCTAGCACTCCTCTCCTCTCCAAACCCTCACATCCCTCTCCTTTCCAATCCCTCACCTCTCCAATCCCTCACACTCCTCTCCTCTCCAATCCCTCACACGCCTCTCCAATCGCGCCTCACACTCCTCTCCAATCGCGCCTCACACTCCTCTCCAATCACGCCTCACACTCCTCTCCAATCGCACCTCACACGCCTCTCCAATCGCGCCTCACACTCCTCTCCAATCGCGCCTCACACTCCTCTCCAATCACGCCTCACACTCCTCTCCAATCGCACCTCACACTCCTCTCCAATCGTGCCTCACACTCCTCTCCAATCGCGCCTCACACTCCTCTCCAATCGCGCCTCACACTCCTCTCCAATCGCGCCTCACACTCCTCTCCAATCGCGCCTCACTCGCCTCTCCAATCGGCTTTCCCCGTCTCGTTTCTCTCGTTTTTCTCCCGTCTCGTTCTTTTTCTTGCTCCAAATCGGCCCATCTCGCCCGTCGGCCCGTCGGAATCGGAAATCGGCCCGTCTTGCTTTCGTGCTTGCACGTAAATAAATTGTGTTCATGACACCATTTCTGGATCTGATGACTTGCCAGTAACCATTTTGTAAAAATGAATGTGCAGCATCTAACTCAATATGTCGAAATGTCACACACATCCATGCCCGTGGGATTCCCACGGGTGACCCCGCAAGTTTGCATTGACGTTCGTCGATGGACTCGTTCGCCCGTCTCATTCGTTTTCTTGCTACATCCTGTTCAAGTCTGCGTTCTTCATCGATCGTCTCATTCATTTTGGAAATATAAGTTTCCACGCAGCGCATGAATTGTCACGATCCTCAAGAGGAATTTGTCTCGTAATCATCAAATGATAAATGGCAAGTAAATTACATTGTGAAAATTTAATATTTCAAATAGACCTATTTAAAGTGTATGCGCAAATAACTAATAAATAAAAAAACGAAGAAATATGTCTCGGTAATTTCCTGAACTCGGTAATTTCTCGGTAATTTTACTTCCGGCTAAAAATGTTGAATGAAATAAAAACGAAGAAATATATGTCGTTTTGTGCCGACTGTCATCAAAGGTAAACGGTGAATTCACTCGGTTTATTCGGTTCGGCTCGGTTTAAAGAAAAAGCGATAATGTCGAAATGTTGACGTCTGTGTCATGTTGGGCGGTGTATGATACTTGTTGGCTGTTGGGCGGTGATATGGTGTATTTTTAAAAATATATCTCTGCGTTTTCCCGCGTTGCTGACACCGAGTCTAAAACCATGATGGTGAGTTATATTGGAGATAAAGGCGTGAGAGAGACTCAATGGCCTTGAAGTTACAGGCATTTGAGAATTCATTTCGTTCTATAAACGGCAACTTTCATCGGATTTTCTTCTCTTTTTTTTTCAACCGAGTCTAAAACTATGTTAGCGACTGTGAAAAATGAAATGATATATCGAATTTAAAATAGATATCGACACATTGCCGTCGGTGTCATGTTGGGCGGTGTATGATACACCATGACGCGATTTTAAAAAATATATCTCTGCATTTTCCCGCGTGTGTGGAATGTTTGTGGAAAATTAAAGATTTCAAATAAACCTATTTAAAGTGTATGCGCACATAACTAATAAAAAAAACGAAGAAATATCTCTCGGTAATTTCCTGAAACATATTTTACTTCCGGCTAATATGTTGAATGAAATAAAAACGAAGAAATATATGTCGGCATCATTGTTGACGTTTTTGTGACGACTATCATCAAACGAAATAGTAATATATCATAACGGAAAAGCAAAAGCGAATTTTTAATATATATCGACACATTGCCGGCGGTGTCATGTTGGGCGGTGTATGATACACCATGACGCGATTTTAAAAAATATATCTCTGCATTTTCCCGCGTGTGTGGATTGTTCTCAATTATTGCTGACACCGAGTCTAAAAGTAAAACCATCGATAAAAATGAAATCATATGGTGAGTTAGATTGGAGATAAAGGCGTGAGAGAGACTCAATGGCCTTGAAGTTACAGGCCTTTGAGAATTCATTTCGTTCTATAAACGGCAACTTTCATCGGATTTTCTTCCCGTTTTTTTTCAACCGAGTCTAAAACTATGTTAGCGACTGTGAAAAATGAAATGATTTATCGAATTTGATTTGAAATAAAACTGGGAGAGAGAGGAAGACACCACGGGCCTACAAAACAGGACTCAAAGCTATGCGAGTTAATAAAATGGTGGATATTTGTTTATATGAAGCCTCTCCCAGAATGGGTGGAGCTATGGGTGGAGCTACTCTGCAAACCGAGTAAGCCACACCCCGGACAGACACCCAACAGATAGACAGACAGACAGACAGACAGAATCATCTACGGCTATTATAATATAGATAGATCAGCAAGCATAACCATATCAGCAAGCATAACCATATCAGCAAGCATAACCATATCAGCAAGCATAACCGAACCACCAAACATAACCTTATCACCAAACATAACCTTATCACCAAACATAACCATATCAGCAAGCATAACCAAACCACCAAACATAACCATAACCATATCACCAAACATAACCATATCACCAAACATAACCAAACCACCAAACATAACCTTATCACCAAACCACCAAATATAACCATATCACCAAACATAACCATATCACCAAACATAACCATATCACCAAACATCACCTTATCACCAAACATAACCATATCACCAAACATAACCAAATCACCAAACATAACCAAACTATCAAGCATAACCATATCACCAAACATAACCATATCACCAAACATAACCATATCAGCCAAACATAACCATATCACCAAACATAACCATATCACCAAACATCACCTTATCACCAAACATAACCAAATCACCAAACATAACCAAACTATCAAGCATAACCATATCACCAAACATAACCATATCACCAAACATAACCATATCAGCAAGCATAACCAAACCACCAAACATAACCATATCACCAAACATAACCTTATCACCAAACATAACCATATCAGCCAAACATAACCTTATCACCAAGCATAACCATATCACCAAACATAACCATATCACCAAACATAACCATATCACCAAACATAACCATATCACCAAACATAACCATATCACCAAACATAACCTTATCACCAAACATAACCATATCAGCCAAACATAACCTTATCACCAAACATAACCATATCAGCAAGCATAACCAAACCACCAAACATAACCATATCACCAAACATAACCATATCAGCAAGCATAACCAAACCACCAAACATAACCTTATCACCAAACATAACCATATCACCAAACATAACCATATCAGCAAGCATAACCAAACCACCAAACATAACCATATCACCAAACATAACCAAACCACCAAACATAACCATATCACCAAACATAACCATATCACCAAACATAACCATATCACCAAACATAACCATATCAGCAAGCATAACCAAACCACCAAACATAACCATATCACCAAACATAACCAAACCACCAAACATAACCATATCACCAAACATAACCATATCACCAAACATAACCATATCACCAAACATAACCTTATCACCAAACATAACCATATCACCAAACATAACCATATCAGCAAGCATAACCATATCACCAAACATAACCATATCACCAAACATAACCATATCACCAAACATAACCATATCACCAAACATAACCATATCAGCAAGCATAACCAAACCACCAAACATAACCATATCACCAAACATAACCTTATCACCAAACATAACCATATCAGCCAAACATAACCATATCACCAAACATAACCATATCACCAAACATAACCAAACCACCAAACATAACCATATCACCAAACATAACCATATCACCAAACATAACCATATCACCAAACATAACCATATCAGCAAGCATAACCAAACCACCAAACATAACCATATCACCAAACATAACCTTATCACCAAACATAACCATATCAGCCAAACATAACCTTATCACCAAGCATAACCATATCACCAAACATAACCATATCACCAAACATAACCATATCACCAAACATAACCATATCACCAAACATAACCTTATCACCAAACATAACCATATCAGCCAAACATAACCTTATCACCAAACATAACCATATCAGCAAGCATAACCAAACCACCAAACATACCCATATCACCAAACATAACCATATCAGCAAGCATAACCAAACCACCAAACATAACCTTATCACCAAACATAACCATATCACCAAACATAACCATATCAGCAAGCATAACCATATCACCAAACATAACCAAACCACCAAACATAACCATATCACCAAACATAACCATATCAGCAAGCATAACCAAACCACCAAACATAACCAAACCACCAAACATAACCATATCACCAAACATAACCATATCAGCAAGCATAACCATATCACCAAACATAACCAAACCACCAAACATAACCATATCACCAAACATAACCATATCACCAAACATAACCATATCACCAAACATAACCATATCAGCAAGCATAAACAAACCACCAAACATACCCATATCACCAAACATAACCTTATCACCAAACATAACCATATCACCAAACATAACCATATCAGCAAGCATAACCATATCACCAAACATAACCATATCACCAAACCTAACCATATCACCAAACATAACCATATCAGCAAGCATAACCAAACCACCAAACATAACCATATCACCAAACATAACCATATCACCAAACATAACCTTATCACCAAACATAACCTTATCACCAAACATAACCATATCAGCCAAACATAACCATATCAGCAAGCATAACCAAACCACCAAACATAACCTTATCACCAAACATAACCAAACCACCAAACATAACCATATCACCAAACATAACCATATCAGCAAGCATAACCAAACCACCAAACATAAACATATCACCAAACATAACCATATCACCAAACATAACCATATCAGCAAGCATAACCAAACCACCAAACATAACCAAACCACCAAACATAACCATATCAGCAAGCATAACCAAACCACCAAACATAACCATATCACCAAACATAACCATATCACCAAGCATAACCAAACCACCAAACATAACCATATCACCAAACATAACCATATCAGCAAGCATAACCAAACCACCAAACATAACCATATCACCAAACATAACCATATCAGCAAGCATAACAAAACCACCAAACATAACCAAACCACCAAACATAACCATATCAGCAAGCATAACCAAACCACCAAACATAACCATATCACCAAACATAACCATATCAGCAAGCACAACCAAACCACCAAACATAATCATATCACCAAACATAACCTTATCACCAAACATAACCAAACCACCAAACATAACCATATCAGCCAAAAATAACCTTATCACCAAGCATAACCATATCACCAAACATAACCATATCACCAAACATAACCATATCACCAAACATAACCATATCACCAAACATAACCATATCACCAAACATAACCATATCACCAAACATAACCATATCAACCAAACATAACCTTATCACCAAACATAACCATATCAGCAAGCATAACCAAACCACCAAACATAACCATATCACCAAACATAACCATATCAGCAAGCATAACCAAACCACCAAACATAACCATATCAGCCAAACATAACCTTATCACCAAACATAACCATATCAGCAAGCATAACCAAACCACCAAACATAACCATATCACCAAACATAACCATATCAGCAAGCATAACCAAACCACCAAACATAACCTTATCACCAAACATAACCATATCAGCAAGCATAACCAACCCACCAAACATAACCTTATCACCAAACATAACCATATCACCAAACATAACCAAACCACCAAACATAACCTTATCACCAAACATAACCAAACCACCAAACATAACCTTATCACCAAACATAACCATATCAGCAAGCATAACCAAACCACCAAACATAACCATATCACCAAACATAACCAAACCACCAAACATAACCATATCACCAAACATAACCATATCACCAAACATAACCATATCACCAAACATAACCATATCACCAAACATAACCATATCAGCAAGCATAACCAAACCACCAAACATAACCATATCACCAAACATAACCTTATCACCAAACATAACCATATCAGCCAAACATAACCATATCACCAAACATAACCATATCACCAAACATAACCAAACCACCAAACATAACCATATCACCAAACATAACCATATCACCAAACATAACCATATCACCAAACATAACCATATCAGCAAGCATAACCAAACCACCAAACATAACCATATCACCAAACATAACCTTATCACCAAACATAACCATATCAGCCAAACATAACCTTATCACCAAGCATAACCATATCACCAAACATAACCATATCACCAAACATAACCATATCACCAAACATAACCATATCACCAAACATAACCATATCACCAAACATAACCTTATCACCAAACATAACCATATCAGCCAAACATAACCTTATCACCAAACATAACCATATCAGCAAGCATAACCAAACCACCAAACATAACCATATCACCAAACATAACCATATCAGCAAGCATAACCAAACCACCAAACATAACCTTATCACCAAACATAACCATATCACCAAACATAACCATATCAGCAAGCATAACCAAACCACCAAACATAACCATATCACCAAACATAACCAAACCACCAAACATAACCATATCACCAAACATAACCATATCACCAAACATAACCATATCACCAAACATAACCATATCAGCAAGCATAACCAAACCACCAAACATAACCATATCACCAAACATAACCAAACCACCAAACATAACCATATCACCAAACATAACCATATCACCAAACATAACCTTATCACCAAACATAACCATATCAGCAAGCATAACCAACCCACCAAACATAACCTTATCACCAAACATAACCATATCACCAAACATAACCAAACCACCAAACATAACCTTATCACCAAACATAACCAAACCACCAAACATAACCTTACTAGCGGGGTCACCCGTGGGAATCCCACGGGCATGGATGTGTGTGACATTTCGACATATTGAGTTATATGCTGCACATTCATTTTTACAAAATGGTTACTGGCAAGTCATCAGATCCAGAAATGGTGTGAATTTAGTTATTTCACATAATATGTGACCCCTCACTCCTCTCCACCTGACACTCTCCTGTCTCCACCTGACACTCTCCTGTCTCCACCTGACACTCTCCTCTCTCCACCTAGCACTCCTCTCCTCTCCAAACCCTCACATCCCTCTCCTTTCCAATCCCTCACCTCTCCAATCCCTCACACTCCTCTCCTCTGCAATCCTTCACACGCCTCTCCAATCGCGCCTCACACTCCTCTCCAATCGCGCCTCACACTCCTCTCCAATCGCGCCTCACACTCCTCTCCAATCGTGCCTCACACTCCTCTCCAATCGTGCCTCACACTCCCCTCCAATCACTCCTCTCCAATCGTGCCTCACACTCCTCTCCAATCACGCCTCACACTCCTCTCCAATCGTGCCTCACACTCCTCTCCAATCGCGCCTCACACTCCTCTCCAATCGCGCCTCACTCGCCTCTCCAATCGGCTTTCCCCGTCTCGTTTCTCTCCTTTTTCTCCCGTCTCGTTCTTTTTCTTGCTCCAAATCGGCCCGTCGGAATCGGAAATCGGCCCGTCTCGCCCGTCGGCCCGTCGGAATCGGAAATCGGCCCGTCTTGCTTTTGTGCTTGTGCGTAAATAAATTGTGTTCATGACACCATTTCTGGTGTTGGGCTAGCGGCTAGGGTGCCGGCTTAGGATCCTGGGTTCGAATCTCGGTCGATCGCCGAATTAATGCCAGGGGGGTTGACTCAGCCTGTCATCCTTCCGAGGTCGGCTAATTGAGTACCAGTTCACTGGTAATTCCCTGTTTGTCGTTGAAGGCGGCAAAAAGGGTTGGCGTCAGGAAGGGCATCCGGCCGTAAAACATTGCTTCAAAAAGGGGACAAAAAAACAACAACTACCACGGTCCCCGAAAAGGCCAACCCCCGCTTTGCGGGGAAAAATGGCCTCTAAACGGTGGTTTTTACACCATTTCTGGATCTGATGACTTGCCAGTAACCATTTTGTAAAAATGAATGTGCAGCATCTAACTCAATATGTCGAAATGTCACACACATCCATGCCCGTGGGATTCCCACGGGTGACCCCGCAAGTTTGCATTGACGTTCGTCGATGGACTCGTTCGCCCGTCTCATTCGTTTTCTTGCTGCATCCTGTTCAAGTCTGCGTTCTTCATCGATCGTCTCATTCATTTTGGAAATAGAAGTTTCCACGCATCGCATGAATTGTCGCGATCCTCAAGAGGAATTTGTCTCGTAATCATCAAATGATAAATGGCAAGTAAATTATATTGTGGAAAATTAAAGATTTCAAATAAACCTATTTAAAGTGTATTCGCACATAACTAATTTTAAAAAACGAAGAAATATCTCTCGGTAATTTCCTGAAACATATTTTACTTCCGGCTAATAATGTTGAATTAAATAAAAACGAAGAAATATATGTCGGCATCATTGTTGACGTTTTTGTGACGACTGTCATCAAACGAAAAAGTAATATATCTTAACGGAAAAGCAAAAGCGAATTTTTAATATATATCGACACGTTGCCGTCGGTGTCATGTTGGGCGGTGTATGATACACCATGACGCGATTTTTAAAAATATATCTCTGCATTTTCCCGCGTGTGTGGAATGTTCTCAATTATTGCTGACACCGAGTCCAAAACCATCGATAAAAATGAAATCATATGGTGAGTTAGATTGGAGATAAAGGCGTGAGAGAGACTCAATGGCCTTGAAGTTGAAGTT